>NW_027018365.1:0-35066 GCF_032854445.1 Liolophura sinensis
ATGCGGAATTGAGCCAGGCATAGGCTGCTGTTGAAAAATTGCAAATTTCCCTGGTTTCCATGGAGTAAGAGCCGTTGCTGGGCACGTGATTATGACATAAATGATCATTCAATTGTCACTACAGCCAAAAGTATTGGTCGGAGAGCAACGCGGTTTGCACCATTCGATTTCTCGCCACAAAATACGTCGGATTAGCCTCTTACCAGCAGCACTGGAACAGTTTTTCCACTTTTGCATTTTTGCCTGGACTTTTTGTTAATTGAAATCGGCTACACAGTACTCTGTACAATCGCGACTGGTCATTACTATATTCAACTTTTGACTATAAGTTATGTGCCCTTCGGTAGCCCCAGAAGACCTGAAATCTTTGGGCTAAGCCCATTTAACTCACCCAGCAATTGCCTTACTTCTAAGTGGCAAGACAATCTCAATGTCTTTATCTACGTGTAGAAAAACCACACCATTTGTACGTGAAAAACACAAGGTACTTGATACAGTCCTGCTGGTAAAAAGTACAACTGAACACTAACCCACTTCAGTAAGGTGCCAAAAGATGCGGAATTGAGCCAGGCATCGGCAGCTGTTGAAAAATTGCAAATTTCCCTGGTTTCCATGGAGTAAGAGCCGTTGCTGGGCACGTGATTATGACATAAATGATCATTCAATTGTCACTACAGCCAAAAGTATTGGTCGGAGAGCAACGCGGTTTGCACCATTCGATTTCTCGCCACAAAATACGTCGGATTGGCCTCTTACTAGTAGCACTGGAACAGTTTTTCCACTTTTGCATTTTTGCCTGGTCTTTTTGTTAATTGAAATCGGCTAAACTGTACTCTGTACAATCGCGACTGGTCATTACTATATTCCACTTTTGACTATAAGTTATGTGCCCTTTCGGTAGCCCAGAAGACGTCAAATCTTTCGGCTAAGCCCATTTAACTCACCCAGCAATTGTCTTACTTCTAAGTCCAAGACAATCTCAATATCTTTATCTACGTGTAGAAAAACCAGACCATTTGTACATAAAAACACAAGGTACTTGATACAGTCTGCTGTAAAAAGTACAACTAAACACTGACCACATTTATAAGATGCCAAAAAATGCGGAATAGGGCCAGGCATCGGCAGCTGTTAAAAAATTGCAAATATCCCTGGTTTTCCATGGAGTAAGAGCCGTTGCTGGGCACGTGATTATGACATAAATGATCATTCAATTGTCACTACAGTCAAAAGTATTGGTCGGAGAGCAACGCGGTTTGCATCATTCGATTTCTCGTCAACAAAATACGTCGGATTAGCCTCTTACCAGCAGCACTGGAACAGTTTTTCCACTTTTGCATTTTTGCCTGGTCTTTTTGTTAATTGAAACCGGCTACACTGCACTCTGTACAATCGCGACTGGTCATTACTATATTCAACTTTTGACTATAAGTTATGTGCCCTTCGGTAGCCCAGAAGACCTGAAATCTTTGGGCTAAGCCCATTTAACTCACCCAGCAATTACCTTACTTCTAAGTGCAAGACAATCTCAATGTCTTTATCTACGTGTAGAAAAACGTGAAAAACACAAGGTACTTGATACAGTCTGCTGTAAAAAGTACAACTGAACACTGACCCACTTCAGTAAGGTGCCAAAAGATGCGGAATTGAGCCAGGTATCGGCAGCTGTTGAAAAATTGGAATTTCCCAGGTTTTCCATGGAGTAAGAGCCGTTGCTCGGCACGTGATTATGACATCAATGATCATTGATCTGTCGCTACAGCCAAAAGTATTGGTCGGAGAGCAACGCGGTTTGCACCATTCGATTTCTCGTCACAAAATACGTCGGATTAGTCTCTTACTAGTAGCAGTAGCACTGGAACAGTTTTTCCACTTTTGCATTTTTGCCTGGTCTTTTTGTTAATTGAAATCGGCTACACTGTACTCTGTACAATCGCGACTGGTCATTACTATATTCAACTTTTGACTATAAGTTATGTGCCCTTCGTTAGCCCAGAAGACCTGAAATCTTTGGGCTAAGCCCATTTAACTCACCCAGCAATTGCCTTACTTCTAAGTGCAAGACAATATCAATGTCTTTATCTACGTGTAGAAAAACCACACCATTTGTACGTGAAAACACAAGGTACTTGATACAGTCTGCTGTAAAAAGTACAACTGACCACAGACCCACATGAATAAGGTGCCAAAAGATGCGGAATTGAGCCAGGCATCGGCAGCTGTTGAAAAATTGCAAATTTCCCTGGTTTCCATGGAGTAAGAGCCGTTGCTGGGCACGTGATTATGACATAAATGATCATTCAATTGTCACTACAGCCAAAAGTATTGGTCGGAGAGCAACGCGGTTTGCACCATTCGATTTGTCGTCACAAAATACGTCGGATTAGCCTCTTACCAGCAGCACTGGAACAGTTTTTCCACTTTTGCATTTTTGCCTGGTCTTTTTGTTAATTGAAACCGGCTACACTGCACTCTGTACAATCGCGACTGGTCATTACTATATTCAACTTTTGACTATAAGTTATGTGCCCTTCGGTAGCCCAGAAGACCTGAATCTTTGGGCTCAGCCCATTTAACTCACCCAGCAATTGTCTTACTTCTAAGTCCAAGACAATTTCAATGTCTTTATCTACGTGTAGAAAAACCAGACCATTTGTACGTGAAAAACACAAGGTACTTGATACAGTCTGCTGTAAAAAGTACAACTGAACACTAACCCACTTCAGTAAGGTGCCAAAAGATGCGGAATTGAGCCAGGCATCGGCAGCTGTTGAAAAATTGCAAATTTCCCTGGTTTCCATGGAGTAAAAGCCGTTGCTGGGCACGTGATTATGACATAAATGATCATTCTATTGTCACTACAGCCAAAAGTATTGGTCGGAGAGCAACGCGGTTTGCACCATTCGATTTCTCGCCACAAAATACGTCGGATTGGCCTCTTACTAGTAGCACTGGAACAGTTTTTCCACTTTTGCATTTTTGCTTGGTCTTTTTGTTAATTGAAATCGGCTAAACTGTACTCTGTACAATCGCGACTGGTCATTACTATATTCAACTTTTGACTATAAGTTATGTGCCCTTCGGTAGCCCAGAAGACCTGAAATCTTTGGGCTAAGCCCATTTAACTCACCCAGCAATTACCTTACTTCTAAGTGCAAGACAATCTCAATGTCTTTATCTACGTGTAGAAAAACCACACCATTTGCACGTGAAAAACACAAGGTACTTGATACAGTCTGCTGTAAAAAGTACAACTGAACACTGACCCACTTCAGTAAGGTGCCAAAAGATGCGGAATTGAGCCAGGTATCGGCAGCTGTTGAAAAATTGGAAATTTCCCAGGTTTCCATGGAGTAAGAGCCGTTGCTCGGCACGTGATTATGACATCAATGATCATTGATCTGTCGCTAAAGCCAAAAGTATTGGTCGGAGAGCAACGCGGTTTGCACCATTCGATTTCTCGTCACAAAATACGTCGGATTAGTCTCTTACTAGTAGCACTGGAACAGTTTTTCCACTTTTGCATTTTTGCCTGGTCTTTTTGTTAATTGAAATCGGCTACACTGTACTCTGTACAATCGCGACTGGTCATTACTATATTCAACTTTTGACTATAAGTTATGTGCCCTTCGTTAGCCCAGAAGACCTGAAATCTTTGGGCTAAGCCCATTTAACTCACCCAGCAATTGCCTTACTTCTAAGTGCAAGACAATCTCAATGTCTTTATCTACGTGTAGAAAAACCACACCATTTGTACGTGAAAAACACAAGGTACTTGATACAGTCTGCTGTAAAAAGTACAACTGAACACTAACCCACTTCAGTAAGGTGCCAAAAGATGCGGAATTGAGCCAGGCATCGGCAGCTGTTGAAAAATTGCAAATTTCCCTGGTTTCCATGGAGTAAGAGCCGTTGCTGGGCACGTGATTATGACATAAATGATCATTCAATTGTCACTACAGCCAAAAGTATTGGTCGGAGAGCAACGCGGTTTGCACCATTCGATTTCTCGCCACAAAATACGTCGGATTGGCCTCTTACTAGTAGCACTGGAACAGTTTTTCCACTTTTGCATTTTTGCTTGGTCTTTTTGTTAATTGAAATCGGCTAAACTGTACTCTGTACAATCGCGACTGGTCATTACTATATTCAACTTTTGACTATAAGTTATGTGCCCTTCGGTAGCCCAGAAGACCTGAAATCTTTGGGCTAAGCCCATTTAACTCACCCAGCAATTGTCTTACTTCTAAGTCCAAGACAATTTCAATGTCTTTATCTACGTGTAGAAAAACCAGACCATTTGTACGTGAAAAACACAAGGTACTTGATACAGTCTGCTGTAAAAAGTACAATTGAACACTAACCCACTTCAGTAAGATGCCAAAAGATGCGGAATTGAGCCAGGCATCGGCAGCTGTTGAAAAATTGCAAATTTCCCTGGTTTCCATGGAGTAAGAACCGTTGCTGGGCACGTGATTATGACATAAATTATCATTCAATTGTCACTACAGCCAAAAGTATTGGTCGGAGAGCAACGCGGTTTGCACCATTCGATTTCTCGTCACAAAATACGTCGGATTAGCCTCTTACCAGCAGCACTGGAACAGTTTTTCCACTTTTGCATTTTTGCCTGGACTTTTTGTTAATTGAAATCGGGTACACAGTACTCTGTACAATCGCGACTGGTCATTACTATATTCAACTTTTGACTATAAGTTATGTGCCCTTCGGTAGCCCAGAAGACCTGAAATCTTTGGGCTAAGCCCATTTAACTCACCCAGCAATTGCCTTACTTCTAAGTGCAAGACAATCTCAATGTCTTTATCTACGTGTAGAAAAACCACACCATTTGTACGTGATAAAACACAAGGTACTTGATACAGTCTGCTGTAAAAAGTACAACTGACCACAGACCCACATGAATAAGGTGCCAAAAGATGCGGAATTGAGCCAGGCATCGGCAGCTGTTGAAAAATTGCAAATTTCCCTGGTTTCCATGGAGTAAGAGCCGTTGCTGGGCACGTGATTATGACATAAATGATCATTCAATTGTCACTACAGCCAAAAGTATTGGTCGGAGAGCAACACGGTTTGCACCATTCGATTTGTCGTCACAAAATACGTCGGATTAGCCTCTTACCAGCAGCACTGGAACAGTTTTTCCACTTTTGCATTTTTGCCTGGTCTTTTTGTTAATTGAAACCGGCTACACTGCACTCTGTACAATCGCGACTGGTCATTACTATATTCAACTTTTGACTATAAGTTATGTGCCCTTCGGTAGCCCAGAAGACCTGAAATCTTTGGGCTCAGCCCAGTTAACTCACCCAGCAATTGTCTTACTTCTAAGTCCAAGACTATTTCAACGTCTTTATCTACGTGTAGAAAAACCAGACCATTTGAACGTGAAAAACACAAGGTACTTGATACAGTCTGCTGTAAAAAGTACAACTGAACACTAACCCACTTCAGTAAGGTGCCAAAAGATGCGGAATTGAGCCAGGCATAGGCTGCTGTTGAAAAATTGCAAATTTCCCTGGTTTCCATGGAGTAAGAGCCGTTGCTGGGCACGTGATTATGACATAAATGATCATTCAATTGTCACTACAGCCAAAAGTATTGGTCGGAGAGCAACGCGGTTTGCACCATTCGATTTCTCGCCACAAAATACGTCGGATTAGCCTCTTACCAGCAGCACTGGAACAGTTTTTCCACTTTTGCATTTTTGCCTGGACTTTTTGTTAATTGAAATCGGCTACACAGTACTCTGTACAATCGCGACTGGTCATTACTATATTCAACTTTTGACTATAAGTTATGTGCCCTTCGGTAGCCCAGAAGACCTGAAATCTTTGGGCTAAGCCCATTTAACTCACCCAGCAATTGCCTTACTTCTAAGTGCAAGACAATCTCAATGTCTTTATCTACGTGTAGAAAAAACCACACCATTTGTACGTGAAAAACACAAGGTACTTGATACAGTCTGCTGTAAAAAGTACAACTGAACACTAACCCACTTCAGTAAGGTGCCAAAAGATGCGGAATTGAGCCAGGCATCGGCAGCTGTTGAAAAATTGCAAATTTCCCTGGTTTCCATGGAGTAAGAGCCGTTGCTGGGCACGTGATTATGACATAAATGATCATTCAATTGTCACTACAGCCAAAAGTATTGGTCGGAGAGCAACGCGGTTTGCACCATTCGATTTCTCGCCACAAAATACGTCGGATTGGCCTCTTACTAGTAGCACTGGAACAGTTTTTCCACTTTTGCATTTTTGCCTGGTCTTTTTGTTAATTGAAATCGGCTAAACTGTACTCTGTACAATCGCGACTGGTCATTACTATATTCAACTTTTGACTATAAGTTATGTGCCCTTCGGTAGCCCAGAAGACCTGAAATCTTTGGGCTAAGCCCATTTAACTCACCCAGCAATTGTCTTACTTCTAAGTCCAAGACAATCTCAATGTCTTTATCTACGTGTAGAAAAACCAGACCATTTGTACATAAAAAACACAAGGTACTTGATACAGTCTGCTGTAAAAAGTACAACTGACCACAAACCCACATGAATAAGGTGCCAAAAAGATGCGGAATTGAGCCAGGCATCGGCAGCTGTTGAAAAATTGCAAATTTCCCTGGTTTCCATGGAGTAAGAGCCGTTGCTGGGCACGTGATTATGACATAAATGATCATTCAATTGTCACTACAGCCAAAAGTATTGGTCGGAGAGCAACGCGGTTTGCACCATTCGATTTGTCGTCACAAAATACGTCGGATTAGCCTCTTACCAGCAGCACTGGGACAGTTTTTCCACTTTTGCATTTTTGCCTGGTCTTTTTGTTAATTGAAACCGGCTACACTGCACTCTGTACAATCGCGACTGGTCATTACTATTTTTCAACTTTTGACTATAAGTTATGTGCCCTTCGGTAGCCCAGAAGACGTCAAATCTTTGGGCTAATCCCATTTAACTCACCCAGCAATTGTCTTACTTCTAAGTCCAAGACAATTTCCAATGTCTTTATCTACGTGTAGAAAAACCAGACCATTTGTACGTGAAAAACACAAGGTACTTGATACAGTCTGCTGTAAAAAGTACAAACTGAACACTAACCCACTTCAGTAAGGTGCCAAAAGATGCGGAATTGAGCCAGGCATCGGCAGCTGTTGAAAAATTGCAAATTTCCCTGGTTTCCATGGAGTAAGAGCCGTTGCTGGGCACGTGATTATGACATAAATTATCATTCAATTGTCACTACAGCCAAAAGTATTGGTCGGAGAGCAACGCGGTTTGCACCATTCGATTTCTCGTCACAAAATACGTCGGATTAGCCTCTTACCAGCAGCACTGGAACAGTTTTTCCACTTTTGCATTTTTACCCTGGTCTTTTTGTTAATTGAAATCCGGCTACACTGTACTCTGTACAATCGCGACTGGTCAATACTATATTCAACTTTTGACTATAAGTTATGTGCCCTTCGGTAGCCCAGAAGACGTCAAATCTATCGGCTAAGCCCATTCAACTCACCCAGCAATTGTCTTACTTTTAAGTCCAAGACAATCTCAATGTCTTTACGTGTAGAAAAACCACACCATTTGTACATAAAAAACACAAGGTACTTGATACAGTCCTGCTGTGAAAAGTACAACTAAACACTGACCCACATTTATAAGGTGCCAAAAGATGTGGAATTGGGCCAGGCATCGGCAGCTGTTAAAAAATTGCAAATATCCCTGGTTTCCATGGAGTAAGAGCCGTTGCTGGGCACGTGATTATGACATCAATGATCATTGATCTGTCGCTACAGCCAAAAGTATTGGTCGGAGAGCAACGCGGTTTGCACCATTCGATTTCTCGCCACAAAATACGTCGGATTGGCCTCTTATTAGTAGCACTGGAACAGTTTTTCCACTTTTGCATTTTTGCTTCGTCTTTTTGTTAATTGAAATCGGCTAAACTGTACTCTGTACAATCGCGACTGGTCATTACTATATTCAACTTTTGACTATAAGTTATGTGCCCTTCGGTAGCCCAGAAGACCTGAAATCTTTGGGCTAAGCCCATTTAACTCACCCAGCAATTGCCTTACTTCTAAGTGCAAGACAATCTCAATGTCTTTATCTACGTGTAGAAAAACCACACCATTTGTACGTGAAAAACACAAGGTACTTGATACAGTCTGCTGTAAAAAGAACAACTGACCACAGACCCACATGAATAAGGTGCCAAAAGATGCGGAATTTATTCAGGCATCGGCAGCTGTTGAAAAATTGCAAATTTCCCTGATTTCCATGGAGTAAGAGCCGTTGCTGGGCACGTGATTATGACATAAATGATCATTCAATTGTCACTACAGGCAAAAGTATTGGTCGGAGAGCAACGCGGTTTGCACCATTCGATTTGTCGTCACAAAATACGTCGGATTAGCCTCTTACCAGCAGCACTGGAACAGTTTTTCCACTTTTGCATTTTTGCCTGGTCTTTTTGTTAATTGAAACCGGCTACACTGCACTCTGTACAATCGCGACTGGTCATTACTATATTCAACTTTTGACTATAAGTTATGTGCCCTTCGGTAGCCCAGAAGACGTCAAATCTTTGGGCCAAGCCCATTTAACTCACCCAGCAATTGCCTTACTTCTAAGTGCAAGACAATCTCAATGTCTTTATCTACGTGTAGAAAAACCACACCATTTGTACGTGAAAAACACAAGGTACTTGATACAGTCTGCTGTAAAAAGTACAACTGAACACTGACCCACTTCAGTAAGGTGCCAAAAGATGCGGAATTGAGCCAGGCATCGGCAGCTGTTGAAAAATTGCAAATTTCCCTGGTTTCCATGGAGTAAGAGCCGTTGCTGGGCACGTGATTATGACATAAATGATCATTCAATTGTCACTACAGCCAAAAGTATTGGTCGGAGAGCAACGCGGTTTGCACCATTCGATTTGTCGTCACAAAATACGTCGGATTAGCCTCTTACCAGCAGCACTGGAACAGTTTTTCCACTTTTGCATTTTTGCCTGGTCTTTTTGTTAATTGAAATCGGCTACACTGTACTCTGTACAATCGCGACTGGTCATTACTATATTCAACTTTTGACTATAAGTTATGTGCCCTTCGGTAGCCCAGAAGACGTCAAATCTTTCGGCTAAGCCCATTTAACTCACCCAGCAATTGTCTTACTTCTAAGTCCAAGACAATCTCAATGTCTTTTATCTACGTGTAGAAAAAACCAGACCATTTGTACATAAAAACACAAGGTACTTGATACAGTCTGCTGTAAAAAGTACAACTAAACACTGACCCACATTTATAAGATGCCAAAAGATGCGGAATTGGGCCAGGCATCGGCAGCTGTTAAAAAATTGCAAATATCCCTGGTTTCCATGGAGTAAGAGCCGTTGCTGGGCACGTGATTATGACATAAATGATCATTCAATTGTCACTACAGTCAAAAGTATTGGTCGGAGAGCAACGCGGTTTGCATCATTCGATTTCTCGTCACAAAATACGTCGGATTAGCCTCTTACCAGCAGCACTGGAACAGTTTTTCCACTTTTGCATTTTTGCCTGTTCTTTTTGTTAATTGAAACCGGCTACACTGCACTCTGTACAATCGCGACTGGTCATTACTATATTCAACTTTTGACTATAAGTATGTGCCCTTCGGTAGCCCAGAAGACCTGAAATCTTTGGGCTAAGCCCATTTAACTCACCCAGCAATTACCTTACTTCTAAGTGCAAGACAATCTCAATGTCTTTATCTACGTGTAGAAAAACCACACCATTTGCACGTGAAAAACACAAGGTACTTGATACAGTCTGCTGTAAAAAGTACAACTGAACACTGACCCACTTCAGTAAGGTGCCAAAAGATGCGGAATTGAGCCAGGTATCGGCAGCTGTTGAAAAATTGGAAATTTCCCAGGTTTCCATGGAGTAAGAGCCGTTGCTCGGCACGTGATTATGACATCAATGATCATTGTTCTGTCGCTACAGCCAAAAGTATTGGTCGGAGAGCAACGCGGTTTGCACCATTCGATTTCTCGTCACAAAATACGTCGGATTAGTCTCTTACTAGTAGCACTGGAACAGTTTTTCCACTTTTGCATTTTTGCCTGGTCTTTTTGTTAATTGAAATCGGCTACTCTGTACTCTGTACAATCGCGACTGGTCATTACTATATTCAACTTTTGACTATAAGTTATGTGCCCTTCGTTAGCCCAGAAGACCTGAAATCTTTGGGCTAAGCCCATTTAACTCACCCAGCAATTGCCTTACTTCTAAGTGCAAGACAATCTCAATGTCTTTATCTACGTGTAGAAAAACCACACCATTTGTACGTGAAAAACACAAGGTACTTGATACAGTCTGCTGTAAAAAGTACAACTGACCACAGACCCACATGAATAAGGTGCCAAAAGATGCGGAATTGAGCCAGGCATCGGCAGCTGTTGAAAAATTGCAAATTTCCCTGGTTTCCATGGAGTAAGAGCCGTTGCTGGGCACGTGATTATGACATAAATGATCATTCAATTGTCACTACAGCCAAAAGTATTGGTCGGAGAGAAACGCGGTTTGCACCATTCGATTTGTCGTCACAAAATACGTCGGATTAGCCTCTTACCAGCAGCACTGGAACAGTTTTTCCACTTTTGCATTTTTGCCTGGTCTTTTTGTTAATTGAAACCGGCTACACTGCACTCTGTACAATCGCGACTGGTCATTACTATATTCAACTTTTGACTATAAGTTATGTGCCCTTCGGTAGCCCAGAAGACCTGAAATCTTTGGGCTAAGCCCATTTAACTCACCCAGCAATTGCCTTACTTCTAAGTGCAAGACAATCTCAATGTCTTTATCTACGTGTAGAAAAACCACACCATTTGTACGTGAAAAACACAAGGTACTTGATACAGTCTGCTGTAAAAAGTACAACTGACCACAGACCCACATGAATAAGGTGCCAAAAGATGCGGAATTGAGCCAGGCATCGGCAGCTGTTGAAAAATTGCAAATTTCCCTGGTTTCCATGGAGTAAGAGCCGTTGCTGGGCACGTGATTATGACATAAATGATCATTCAATTGTCACTACAGCCAAAAGTATTGGTCGGAGAGCAACACGGTTTGCACCATTCGATTTGTCGTCACAAAATACGTCGGATTAGCCTCTTACCAGCAGCACTGGAACAGTTTTTCCACTTTTGCATTTTTGCCTGGTCTTTTTGTTAATTGAAACCGGCTACACTGCACTCTGTACAATCGCGACTGGTCATTACTATATTCAACTTTTGACTATAAGTTATGTGCCCTTCGGTAGCCCAGAAGACCTGAAATCTTTGGGCTAAGCCCATTTAACTCACCCAGCAATTGCCTTACTTCTAAGTGCAAGACAATCTCAATGTCTTTATCTACGTGTAGAAAAACCAGACCATTTGTACGTGAAAAACACAAGGTACTTGATACAGTCTGCTGTAAAAAGTACAACTGACCACAGACCCACATGAATAAGGTGCCAAAAGATGCGGAATTGAGCCAGGCATCGGCAGCTGTTGAAAAATTGCAAATTTCCCTGGTTTCCATGGAGTAAGAGCCGTTGCTGGGCACGTGATTATGACATAAATGATCATTCAATTGTCACTACAGCCAAAAGTATTGGTCGGAGAGCAACACGGTTTGCACCATTCGATTTGTCGTCACAAAATACGTCGGATTAGCCTCTTACCAGCAGCACTGGAACAGTTTTTCCACTTTTGCATTTTTGCCTGGTGTTTTTGTTAATTGAAACCGGCTACACTGCACTCTGTACAATCGCGACTGGTCATTACTATATTCAACTTTTGACTATAAGTTATGTGCCCCTTCGGTAGCCCAGAAGACCTGAAATCTTTGGGCTCAGCCCAGTTAACTCACCCAGCAATTGTCTTACTTCTAAGTCCAAGACTATTTCAACGTCTTTATCTACGTGTAGAAAAACCAGACCATTTGTACGTGAAAAACACAAGGTACTTGATACAGTCTGCTGTAAAAAGTACAACTGAACACTAACCCACTTCAGTAAGGTGCCAAAAGATGCGGAATTGAGCCAGGCATCGGCAGCTGTTGAAAAATTGCAAATTTCCCTGGTTTCCATGGAGTAAGAGCCGTTGCTGGGCACGTGATTATGACATAAATGATCATTCAATTGTCACTACAGCCAAAAGTATTGGTCGGAGAGCAACGCGGTTTGCACCATTCGATTTCTCGCCACAAAATACGTCGGATTGGCCTCTTACTAGTAGCACTGGAACAGTTTTTCCACTTTTGCATTTTTGCTTGGTCTTTTTGTTAATTGAAATCGGCTAAACTGTACTCTGTACAATCGCGACTGGTCATTACTATATTCAACTTTTGACTATAAGTTATGTGCCCTTCGGTAGCCCAGAAGACCTGAAATCTTTGGGCTAAGCCCATTTAACTCACCCAGCAATTGCCTTACTTCTAAGTGCAAGACAATCTCAATGTCTTTATCTACGTGTAGAAAAACCACACCATTTGTACGTGAAAAACACAAGGTACTTGATACAGTCTGCTGTAAAAAGTACAACTGACCACAGACCCACATGAATAAGGTGCCAAAAGATGCGGAATTGAGCCAGGCATCGGCAGCTGTTGAAAAATTGCAAATTTCCCTGATTTCCATGGAGTAAGAGCCGTTGCTGGGCACGTGATTATGACATAAATGATCATTCAGTTGTCACTACAGGCAAAAGTATTGGTCGGAGAGCAACGCGGTTTGCACCATTCGATTTGTCGTCACAAAATACGTCGGATTAGCCTCTTACCAGCAGCACTGGAACAGTTTTTCGACTTTTGCATTTTTGCCTGGTCTTTTTGTTAATTGAAACCGGCTACACTGCACTCTGTACAATCGCGACTGGTCATTACTATATTCAACTTTTGACTATAAGTTATGTGCCCTTCGGTAGCCCAGAAGACCTGAAATCTTTGGGCCAAGCCCATTTAACTCACCCAGCAATTGCCTTACTTCTAAGTGCAAGACAATCTCAATGTCTTTATCTACGTGTAGAAAAACCACACCATTTGTACGTGAAAAACACAAGGTACTTGATACAGTCTGCTGTGAAAAGTACAACTGAACACTGACCCACTTCAGTAAGGTGCCAAAAGATGCGGAATTGAGCCAGGCATCGGCAGCTGTTGAAAAATTGCAAATTTCCCTGGTTTCCATGGAGTAAGAGCCGTTGCTGGGCACGTGATTATGACATAAATGATCATTCAATTGTCACTACAGGCAAAAGTATTGGTCGGAGAGCAACGCGGTTTGCATCATTCGATTTCTCGTCACAAAATACGTCGGATTAGCCTCTTACCAGCAGCACTGGAACAGTTTTTCCACTTTTGCATTTTTGCCTGGTCTTTTTGTTAATTGAAACCGGCTACACTGCACTCTGTACAATCGCGACTGGTCATTACTATATTCAACTTTTGTCTATAAGTTATGTGCCCTTCGGTAGCCCAGAAGACCTGAAATCTTTGGGCTAAGCCCATTTAACTCACCCAGCAATTGCCTTACTTCTAAGTGCAAGACAATCTCAATGTCTTTATCTACGTGTAGAAAAACCACACCATTTGTACGTGAAAAACACAAGGTACTTGATACAGTCTGCTGTAAAAAGTACAACTGAACACTGACCCACTTCAGTAAGGTGCCAAAAGATGCGGAATTGAGCCAGGTATCGGCAGCTGTTGAAAAATTGCAAATTTCCCTGTTTCCATGGAGTAAGAGCCGTTGCTCGGCACGTGATTATGACATAAATGATCATTGATCTGTCGCTACAGCCAAAAGTATTGGTCGGAGAGCAACGCGGTTTGCACCATTCGATTTCTCGTCACAAAATACGTCGGATTAGTCTCTTACTAGTAGCACTGGAACAGTTTTTCCACTTTTGCATTTTTGCATGGTCCTTTTTGTTAATTGAAATCGGCTACACTGTACTCTGTACAATCGCGACTGGTCATTACTATATTCAACTTTTGACTATAAGTTATGTGCCCTTCGGTAGCCCAGAAGACCTGAAATCTTTTGGGCTAAGCCCATTTAACTCACCAGCAATTGCCTTACTTCTAAGTGCAAGACAATCTCAATGTCCTTATCTACGTGTAGAAAAACCACACCATTTGTACGTGAAAAACACAAGGTACTTGATACAGTCTGCTGTAAAAGTACAACTGACCACAGACCCACATGAATAAGGTGCCAAAAGATGCAGAATTGAGCCAGGCATCGGCAGCTGTTGAAAATTGCAAATTTCCCTGGTTTCCATGGAGTAAGAGCCGTTGCTGGGCACGTGATTATGACATAAATTATCATTCAATTGTCACTACAGCCAAAAGTATTGGTCGGAGAGCAACGCGGTTTGCACCATTCGATTTCTCGTCACAAAATACGTCGGATTAGCCTCTTACCAGCAGCACTGGAACAGTTTTTCCACTTTTGCATTTTTACCTGGTCTTTTTGTTAATTGAAATCGGCTACACTGTACTCTGTACAATCGCGACTGGTCATTACTATATTCAACTTTTGTATATAAGTTATGTGCCCTTCGGTAGCCCAGAAGACGTCAAATCTATCGGCTAAGCCCATTTAACTCACCCAGCAATTGCCTTACTTCTAAGTGCAAGACAATCTTAATGTCTTTATCTACGTGTAGAAAAACCACACCATTTGTACGTGAAAAACACAAGGTACTTGATACAGTCTGCTGTAAAAAGTACAACTGAACACTGACCCACTTCAGTAAGGTGCCAAAAGATGCAGAATTGAGCCAGGCATCGGCACCTGTTGAAAAATTGCAAATTTCCCTGGTTTCCATGGAGTAAGAGCCGTTGCTGGGCACGTGATTATGACATAAATGATCATTCAATTGTCACTACAGCCAAAAGTATTGGTCGGAGAGCAACGCGGTTTGCACCATTCGATTCTCGTCACAAAATACGTCGGATTAGCCTCTTACCAGCAGCACTGGAACAGTTTTTCCACTTTGCATTTTGCCTGGCCTTTTTGTTAATTGAAATCGGCTACACTGTACTCTGTACAATCGCGACTGGTCATTACTATATTCAACTTTTGACTATAAGTTATGTGCCCTTCGGTAGCCCAGAAGACCTGAAATCTTTGGGCTAAGCCCATTTAACTCACCCAGCAATTGCCTACTTCTAAGTGCAAGACAATCTCAATGTCTTTATCTACGTGTAGAAAAACCACACCATTTGTACGTGAAAAACACAAGGTACTTGATACAGTCTGCTGTAAAAAGTACAACTGACCACAGACCCACATGAATAAGGTGCCAAAAGATGCGGAATTGAGCCAGGCATCGGCAGCTGTTGAAAAATTGCAAATTCCCTGATTTCCATGGAGTAAGAGCCGTTGCTGGGCACGTGATTATGACATAAATGTTCATTCAATTGTCACTACAGCCAAAAGTATTGGTCGGAGAGCAACACGGTTTGCACCATTCGATTTCTCGTCACAAAATACGTCGGATTAGCCTCTTACCAGCAGCACTGGAACAGTTTTTCCACTTTTGCATTTTTGCCTGGTCTTTTTGTTAATTGAAACCGGCTACACTGCACTCTGTACAATCGCGACTGGTCATTACTATATTCAACTTTTGACTATAAGTTATGTGCCCTTCGGTAGCCCAGAAGACCTGAAATCTTTGGGCTCAGCCCATTTAACTCACCCAGCAATTGTCTTACTTCTAAGTCCAAGACAATTTCAACGTCTTTATCTACGTGTAGGAAAAACCAGACCATTTGTACGTGAAAAACACAAGGTACTTGATACAGTCTGCTGTAAAAAGTACAACTGAACACTAACCCACTTCAGTAAGGTGCCAAAAGATGCGGAATTGAGCCAGGCATCGGCAGCTGTTGAAAAATTGCAAATTTCCCTGGTTTCCATGGAGTAAGAGCCGTTGCTGGGCACATGATTATGGAACATAAATTATCATTCAATTGTCCACTACAGCCAAAAGTATTGGTCGGAGAGCAACCGCGGTTTGCACCATTCGATTTCTCGCCACAAAATACGTCGGATTGGCCTCTTACTAGTAGCACTGGAACAGTTTTTCCACTTTTGCATTTTTGCTTCGTCTTTTTGTTAATTGAAATCGGCTAAACTGTACTCTGTACAATCGCGACTGGTCATTACTATATTCAACTTTTGACTATAAGTTATGTGCCCTTCGGTAGCCCAGAAGACCTGAAATCTTTGGGCTAAGCCCATTTAACTCACCCAGCAATTGCCTTACTTCTAAGTGCAAGACAATCTCAATGTCTTTATCTACGTGTAGAAAAACCACACCATTTGTACGTGAAAAACACAAGGTACTTGATACAGTCTGCTGTAAAAAGTACAACTGACCACAGACCCACATGAATAAGGTGCCAAAAGATGCGGAATTGAGCCAGGCATCGGCAGCTGTTGAAAAATTGCAAATTTCCCTGATTTCCATGGAGTAAGAGCCGTTGCTGGGCACGTGATTATGACATAAATGATCATTCAGTTGTCACTACAGGCAAAAGTATTGGTCGGAGAGCAACGCGGTTTGCACCATTCGATTTGTCGTCACAAAATACGTCGGATTAGCCTCTTACCAGCAGCACTGGAACAGTTTTTCCACTTTTGCATTTTTGCCTGGTGTTTTTGTTAATTGAAACCGGCTACACTGCACTCTGTACAATCGCGACTGGTCATTACTATATTCAACTTTTGACTATAAGTTATGTGCCCTTCGGTAGCCCAGAAGACGTCAAATCTTTGGGCCAAGCCCATTTAACTCACCCAGCAATTGCCTTACTTCTAAGTGCAAGACAATCTCAATGTCTTTATCTACGTGTAGAAAAACCACACCATTTGTACGTGAAAAACACAAGGTACTTGATACAGTCTGCTGTAAAAAGTACAACTGAACACTGACCCACTTCAGTAAGGTGCCAAAAGATGCGGAATTGAGCCAGGCATCGGCAGCTGTTGAAAAATTGCAAATTTCCCTGGTTTCCATGGAGTAAGAGCCGTTGCTGGGCACATGATTATGACATAAATTATCATTCAATTGTCACTACAGCCAAAAGTATTGGTCGGAGAGCAACGCGGTTTGCACCATTCGATTTCTCGCCACAAAATACGTCGGATTGGCCTCTTACTAGTAGCACTGGAACAGTTTTTCCACTTTTGCATTTTTGCTTCGTCTTTTTGTTAATTGAAATCGGCTAAACTGTACTCTGTACAATCGCGACTGGTCATTACTATATTCAACTTTTGACTATAAGTTATGTGCCCTTCGGTAGCCCAGAAGACCTGAAATCTTTGGGCTAAGCCCATTTAACTCACCCAGCAATTGCCTTACTTCTAAGTGCAAGACAATCTCAATGTCTTTATCTACGTGTAGAAAAACCACACCATTTGTACGTGAAAAACACAAGGTACTTGATACAGTCTGCTGTAAAAAGTACAACTGACCACAGACCCACATGAATAAGGTGCCAAAAGATGCGGAATTGAGCCAGGCATCGGCAGCTGTTGAAAAATTGCAATTTCCCTGATTTCCATGGAGTAAGAGCCGTTGCTGGGCACGTGATTATGACATAAATGATCATTCAGTTGTCACTACAGCAAAAGTATTGGTCGGAGAGCAACGCGGTTGCACCATTCGATTTGTCGTCACAAAATACGTCGGATTAGCCTCTTACCAGCAGCACTGGAACAGTTTTTCCACTTTTGCATTTTTGCCTGGTCTTTTTGTTAATTGAAATCGGCTACACTGCACTCTGTACAATCGCGACTGGTCATTACTATATTCAACTTTTGACTATAAGTTATGTGCCCTTCGGTAGCCCAGAAGACGTCAAATCTTTGGTGCCAAGCCCATTTAACTCACCCAGCAATTGCCTTACTTCTAAGTGCAAGACAATCTCAATGTCTTTATCTACGTGTAGAAAAACCACACCATTTGTACGTGAAAAACACAAGGTACTTGATACAGTCTGCTGTAAAAAGTACAACTGACCACAGACCCACATGAATAAGGTGCCAAAAGATGCGGAATTGAGCCAGGCATCGGCAGCTGTTGAAAAATTGCAAATTTCCCTGATTTCCATGGAGTAAGAGCCGTTGCTGGGCACGTGATTATGACATAAATGATCATTCAGTTGTCACTACAGGCAAAAGTATTGGTCGGAGAGCAACGCGGTTGCACCATTCGATTTGTCGTCACAAAATACGTCGGATTAGCCTCTTACCAGCAGCACTGGAACAGTTTTTCCACTTTTACATTTTTGCCTGGTCTTTTTGTTAATTGAAACCGGCTACACTGCACTCTGTACAATCGCGACTGGTCATTACTATATTCAACTTTTGACTATAAGTTATGTGCCCTTCGGTAGCCCAGAAGACGTCAAATCTTTGGGCCAAGCCCATTTAACTCACCAGCAATTGCCTTACTTCTAAGTGCAAGACAATCTCAATGTCTTTATCTACGTGTAGAAAAACCACACCATTTGTACGTGAAAAACACAAGGTACTTGATACAGTCTGCTGTTAAAAGTACAACTGAACACTGACCCACTTCAGTAAGGTGCCAAAAGATGGCGGAATTGAGCCATGCATCGGCAGGTGTTGAAAAATTGCAAATTTCCCTGGTTTCCATGGAGTAAGAGCCGTTACTGGGCACGTGATTATGACATAAATTATCATTCAATTGTCACTACAGCCAAAAGTATTGGTCGGAAAGCAACGCGGCTTGCACCATTCGATTTGTCGTCACAAAATACGTCGGATTAGCCTCTTACCAGCAGCACTGGAACAGTTTTTTCCACTTTTGCATTTTTACCTGGTCTTTTTGTTAATTGAAATCGGCTACACTGCACTCTGTACAATCGCGACTGGTCATTACTATATTCAACTTTTGACTATAAGTTATGTGCCCTTCGGTAGCCCAGAAGACGTCAAATCTTTGGGCCAAGCCCATTTAACTCACCCAGCAATTGCCTACTTCTAAGTGCAAGACAATCTCAATGTCTTTATCTACGTGTAGAAAAACCACACCATTTGTACGTGAAAAACACAAGGTACTTGATACAGTCTGCTGTAAAAAGTACAACTGAACACTGACCCACTTCAGTAAGGTGCCAAAAGATGCGGAATTGAGCCAGGCATCGGCAGCTGTTGAAAAATTGCAAATTCCCTGGTTTCCATGGAGTAAGAGCCGTTGCTGGGCACATGATTATGACATAAATTATCATTCAATTGTCACTACAGCCAAAAGTATTGGTCGGAGAGCAACGCGGTTTGCACCATTCGATTTCTCGCCACAAAATACGTCGGATTGGCCTCTTACTAGTAGCACTGGAACAGTTTTTCCACTTTTGCATTTTTGCTTCGTCTTTTTGTTAATTGAAATCGGCTAAACTGTACTCTGTACAATCGCGACTGGTCATTACTATATTCAACTTTTGACTATAAGTTATGTGCCCTTCGGTAGCCCAGAAGACCTGAAATCTTTGGGCTAAGCCCATTTAACTCACCCAGCAATTGCCTTACTTCTAAGTGCAAGACAATCTCAATGTCTTTATCTACGTGTAGAAAAACCACACCATTTGTACGTGAAAAACACAAGGTACTTGATACAGTCTGCTGTAAAAAGTACAACTGACCACAGACCCACATGAATAAGGTGCCAAAAGATGCGGAATTGAGCCAGGCATCGGCAGCTGTTGAAAAATTGCAATTTCCCTGATTTCCATGGAGTAAGAGCCGTTGCTGGGCACGTGATTATGACATAAATGATCATTCAGTTGTCACTACAGGCAAAAGTATTGGTCGGAGAGCAACGCGGTTTGCACCATTCGATTTGTCGTCACAAAATACGTCGGATTAGCCTCTTACCAGCAGCACTGGAACAGTTTTTCCACTTTTGCATTTTTGCCTGGTCTTTTTGTTAATTGAAATCGGCTACACTGCACTCTGTACAATCGCGACTGGTCATTACTATATTCAACTTTTGACTATAAGTTATGTGCCCTTCGGTAGCCCAGAAGACGTCAAATCTTTGGGCCAAGCCCATTTAACTCACCCAGCAATTGCCTTACTTCTAAGTGCAAGACAATCTCAATGTCTTTATCTACGTGTAGAAAAACCACACCATTTGTACGTGAAAAACACAAGGTACTTGATACAGTCTGCTGTAAAAAGTACAACTGACCACAGACCCACATGAATAAGGTGCCAAAAGATGCGGAATTGAGCCAGGCATCGGCAGCTGTTGAAAAATTGCAAATTTCCCTGATTTCCATGGAGTAAGAGCCGTTGCTGGGCACGTGATTATGACATAAATGATCATTCAGTTGTCACTACAGGCAAAAGTATTGGTCGGAGAGCAACGCGGTTTGCACCATTCGATTTGTCGTCACAAAATACGTCGGATTAGCCTCTTACCAGCAGCACTGGAACAGTTTTTCCACTTTTGCATTTTTGCCTGGTCTTTTTGTTAATTGAAACCGGCTACACTGCACTCTGTACAATCGCGACTGGTCATTACTATATTCAACTTTTGACTATAAGTTATGTGCCCTTCGGTAGCCCAGAAGACGTCAAATCTTTGGGCCAAGCCCATTTAACTCACCCAGCAATTGCCTTACTTCTAAGTGCAAGACAATCTCAATGTCTTTATCTATGTGTAGAAAAACCACACCATTTGTACGTGAAAAACACAAGGTACTTGATACAGTCTGCTGTTAAAAGTACAACTGAACACTGACCCACTTCAGTAAGGTGCCAAAAGATGCGGAATTGAGCCATGCATCGGCAGGTGTTGAAAAATTGCAAATTTCCCTGGTTTCCATGGAGTAAGAGCCGTTACTGGGCACGTGATTATGACATAAATTATCATTCAATTGTCACTACAGCCAAAAGTATTGGTCGGAAAGCAACGCGGCTTGCACCATTCGATTTGTCGTCACAAAATACGTCGGATTAGCCTCTTACCAGCAGCACTGGAACAGTTTTTCCACTTTTGCATTTTTACCTGGTCTTTTTGTTAATTGAAATCGGCTACACTGTACTCTGTACAATCGCGACTGGTCATTACTATATTCAACTTTTGTCTATAAGTTATGTGCCCTTCGGTAGCCCAGAGGACGTCAAATCTATCGGCTAAGCCCATTTAACTCACCCAGCAATTGCCTTACTTCTAAGTGCAAGACAATCTTAATGTCTTTATCTACGTGTAGAAAAACCACACCATTTGTACGTGAAAAACACAAGGTACTTGATACAGTCTGCTGTAAAAAGTACAACTGAACACTGACCCACTTCAGTAAGGTGCCAAAAGATGCAGAATTGAGCCAGGCATCGGCACCTGTTGAAAAATTGCAAATTTCCCTGGTTTCCATGGAGTAAGAGCCGTTGCTGGGCACGTGATTATAACATAAATGATCATTCAATTGTCACTACAGCCAAAAGTACTGGTCGGAGAGCAACGCGGTTTGCACCATTCGATTTCTCGTCACAAAATACGTCGGATTAGCCTCTTACCAGCAGCACTAGAACAGTTTTTCCACTTTTGCATTTTTGCTTCGACTTTTTGTTAATTGAAATCGGCTACACTGTACTCTGTACAATCGCGACTGGTCATTACTATATTTAACTTTTGACTATAAGTTATGTGCCCTTCGGTAGCCCAGAAGACCTGAAATCTTTGGGCTAAGCCCATTTAACTCACCCAGCAATTGCCTTACTTCTAAGTGCAAGACAATCTCAATGTCTTTATCTACGTGTAGAAAAACCACACCATTTGTACGTGAAAAACACAAGGTACTTGATACAGTCTGCTGTAAAAAGTACAACTGACCACAGACCCACATGAATAAGGTGCCAAAAGATGCGGAATTGAGCCAGGCATCGGCAGCTGTTGAAAAATTGCAAATTTCCCTGGTTTCCATGGAGTAAGAGCCGTTGCTGGGCACGTGATTATGACATAAATGATCATTCAATTGTCACTACAGCCAAAAGTATTGGTCGGAGAGCAACACAGTTTGCACCATTCGATTTGTCGTCACAAAATACGTCGGATTAGCCTCTTACCAGCAGCACTGGAACAGTTTTTCCACTTTTGCATTTTTGCCTGGTCTTTTTGTTAATTGAAACCGGCTACACTGCACTCTGTACAATCGCGACTGGTCATTACTATATTCAACTTTTGACTATAAGTTATGTGCCCTTCGGTAGCCCAGAAGACCTGAAATCTTTGGGCTAAGCCCATTTAACTCACCCAGCAATTGCCTTACTTCTAAGTGCAAGACAATCTCAATGTCTTTATCTACGTGTAGAAAAACCACACCATTTGTACGTGAAAAACACAAGGTACTTGATACAGTCTGCTGTAAAAAGTACAACTGACCACAGACCTACATGAATAAGGTGCCAAAAGATGCGGAATTGAGCCAGGCATCGGCAGCTGTTGAAAAATTGCAAATTTCCCTGGTTTCCATGGAGTAAGAGCCGTTGCTGGGCACGTGATTATGACATAAATGATCATTCAATTGTCACTACAGCCAAAAGTATTGGCCGGAGAGCAACGCGGTTTGCACCATTCGATTTGTTCTCACAAAATACGTCGGATTAGCCTCTTACTAGTAGCACTGGAACAGTTTTTCCACTTTTGCATTTTTGCTTCGTCTTTTTGTTAATTGAAATCGGCTAAACTGTACTCTGTACAATCGCGACTGGTCATTACTATATTCAACTTTTGACTATAAGTTATGTACCCTTCGGTAGCCCAGAAGTCGTCAAATCTTTGGGCTAAGCCCATTTAACTCACCCAGCAATTGCCTTACTTCTAAGTCCAAGACAATCTCAATGTCTTTATCTACGTGTAGAAAAACCACACCATTTGTACGTGAAAAACACAAGGTACTTGATACAGTCTGCTGTAAAAAGTACAACTGAACACTAACCCACTTCAGTAAGGTGCCAAAAGATGCAGAATTGAGCCAGGCATCGGCAGCTGTTGAAAAATTGCAAATTTCCCTGGTTTCCATGGAGTAAGAGCCGTTGCTACGCACGTGATTATGACATAAATGATCATTCAATTGTCGCTACAGCCAAAAGTATTGGTCGGAGAGCAACGCGGATTGCACCATTCGATTTCTCGTCGCAAAATACGTCGGATTAGGCTCTTACTAGTAGCACTGGAACAGTTTTTCCACTTTTGCATTTTTGCTTCGTCTTTTTGTTAATTGAAATCTGCTACACTGTACTCTGTACAATCGCGACTGGTCATTACTATATTCAACTTTTGACTATAAGTTATGTGCCCTTCGGTAGCCCAGAAGACCTGAAATCTTTGGGCCAAGCCCATTTAACTCACCCAGCAATTGTCTTACTTCTAAGTGCAAGACAATCTCAATGTCTTTATCTACGTGTAGAAAAACCAGACCATTTGTACATAAAAAACACAAGGTACTTGATACAGTCTGCTGTAAAAAGTACAACTGAACACTGACCCACTTCAGTAAGGTGCCAAAAGATGCGGAATTGAGCCAGGCATCGGCAGCTGTTGAAAAATTGCAAATTTCCCTGGTTTCCATGGAGTAAGAGCCGTTGCTGGGCACGTGATTATGACATAAATGACCATTCAATTGTCACTACAGCCAAAAGTATTGGTCGGAGAGCAACGCGGATTGCACCATTCGATTTCTCGTCACAAAATACGTCGGATTAGCCTCTTACCAGCAGCACTGGAACAGTTTTTCCACTTTTGCATCTTTACCTGGTCTTTTTGTTAACTGAAATCGGCTACACTGTACTCTGTACAATCGCGACTGGTCATTACTATATTCAACTTTTGACTATAAGTTATGTGCCCTTCGGTAGCCCAGAAGACGTCAAATCTTTGGGCTAAGCCCATTTAACTCACCCAGCAATTGCCTTACTTCTAAGTCCAAGACAATCTCAATGTCTTTATCTACGTGTAGAAAAACCACACCATTTGTATGTGAAAAACACAAGGTACTTGATACAGTCTGCTGTAAAAAGTACAACTAAACACTAACCCACTTTAGTAAGGTGCCAAAAGATGCGGAATTGAGCCAGGCATCGGCAGCTGTTGAAAAATTGCAAATTTCCCTGGTTTCCATGGAGTAAGAGCCGTTGCTACGCACGTGAATATGACATAAATGATCATTCAATTGTCGCTACAGCCAAAAGTATTGGTCGGAGAGCAACGCGGTTTGCACCATTCGATTTCTCGTCACAAAATACGTCGGATTAGGCTCTTACTAGTAGCACTGGAACAGTTTTTCCACTTTTGCATTTTTGCCTGGTCTTTTTGTTAATTGAAATCGGCTACACTGTACTCTGTACAATCGCGACTGGTCATTACTATATTCAACTTTTGACTATAAGTTATGTGCCCTTCGGTAGCCCAGAAGACCTGAAATCTTTGGGCCAAGCTCATTTAACTCACCCAGCAATTGTCTTACTTCTAAGTGCAAGACAATCTCAATGTCTTTATCTACGTGTAGAAAAACCACACCATTTGTACATAAAAAACACAAGGTACTTGATACAGTCTGCTGTAAAAAGTACAACTAAACACTGACCCACATAAATAAGGTGCCAAAAAATGCGGAATTGAGCCAGGCATCGGCAGCTGTTGAAAAATTGCAAATTTCCCTGGTTTCCATGGAGTAAGAGCCGTTGCTATGCACGTGATTTTGACATCAATGATCATTCAATTGTCGCTACAGCCAAAAGTATTGGTCGGAGAGCAACGCGGATTGCACCATTCGATTTCTCGTCACAAAATACGTCGGATTAGGCTCTTACTAGTAGCACTGGAACAGTTTTTCCACTCTTGCATTTTTGCCTGGTCTTTTTGTTAATTGAAATCGGCTACACTGTACTCTGTACAATCGCGACTGGTCATTACTATATTCAACTTTTGACTATAAGTTATGTGCCCTTCGGTAGCCCAGAAGACCTGAAATCTTTGGGCCAAGCCCATTTAACTCACCCAGCAATTGTCTTACTTCTAAGTCCAAGACAATCTCAATGTCTTTATCTACGTGTAGAAAAACCAGACCATTTGTGCATAAAAAACACAAGGTACTTGATACAGTCTGCTGTAAAAAGTACAACTGAACACTGACCCACATTTATAAGGTGCCAAAAGATGTGGAATTGGGCCAGGCATCGGCAGCTGTTAAAAAATTGCAAATATCCCTGGTTTCCATGGAGTAAGAGCCGTTGCTGGGCACGTGATTATGACATCAATGATCAATCAATTGTCACTACAGCCAAAAGTATTGGTCAGAGAGCAACGCGGTTTGCACCATTCGATTTCTCGTCACAAAATACGTCGGATTAGCCTCTTACTAGTAGCACTGGAACAGTTTTTCCACTTTTGCATTTTTGCTTCGTCTTTTTGTTAATTGAAATCGGCCAAACTGTACTCTGTACAATCGCGACTGGTCATTACTATATTCAACTTTTGACTATAAGTTATGTGCCCTTCGGTAGCCCAGAAGACGTCAAATCTTTGGGCCAAGCCCATTTAACTCACCCAGCAATTGCCTTACTTCTAAGTGCAAGACAATCTCAATGTCTTTATCTACGTGTAGAAAAACCACACCATTTGTACGTGAAAAACAAAAGGTACTTGATACAGTCTGCTGTAAAAAGTACAACTAAACACTAACCCACTTTAGTAAGGTGCCAAAAGATGCGGAATTGAGCCAGGCATCGGCAGCTGTTGAAAAATTGCAAATTTCCCTGGTTTCCATGGAGTAAGAGCCGTTGCTACGCACGTGAATATGACATAAATGATCATTCAATTGTCGCTACAGCCAAAAGTATTGGTCGGAGAGCAACGCGGTTTGCACCATTCGATTTCTCGTCACAAAATACGTCGGATTAGGCTCTTACTAGTAGCACTGGAACAGTTTTTCCACTTTTGCATTTTTGCCTGGTCTTTTTGTTAATTGAAATCGGCTACACTGTACTCTGTACAATCGCGACTGGTCATTACTATATTCAACTTTTGACTATAAGTTATGTGCCCTTCGGTAGCCCAGAAGACCTGAAATCTTTGGGCCAAGCTCATTTAACTCACCCAGCAATTGTCTTACTTCTAAGTGCAAGACAATCTCAATGTCTTTATCTACGTGTAGAAAAACCACACCATTTGTACATAAAAAACACAAGGTACTTGATACAGTCTGCTGTAAAAAGTACAACTAAACACTGACCCACATGAATAAGGTGCCAAAAGATGCGGAATTGAGCCAGGCATCGGCAGCTGTTGAAAAATTGCAAATTTCCCTGGTTTCAATGGAGTAAGAGCCGTTGCTACGCACGTGATTTTGACATAAATGATCATTCAATTGTCGCTACAGCCAAAAGTATTAGTCGGAGAGCAACGCGGATTGCACCATTCGATTTCTCGTCACAAAATACGTCGGATTAGGCTCTTACTAGTAGCACTGGAACAGTTTTTCCACTTTTGCATTTTTGCCTGGTCTTTTTGTTAATTGAAATCGGCTACACTGTACTCTGTACAATCGCGACTGGTCATTACTATATTCAACTTTTGACTATAAGTTATGTGCCCTTCGGTAGCCCAGAAGACCTGAAATCTTTGGGCCAAGCCCATTTAACTCACCCAGCAATTGTCTTACTTCTAAGTCAAAGACAATCTCAATGTCTTTATCTACGTGTAGAAAAACCAGACCATTTGTACATAAAAAACACAAGGTACTTGATACAGTCTGCTGTAAAAAGTACAACTAAACACTGACCCACATTTTTAAGGTGCCAAAAGATGCAGAATTGGGCCAGGCATCGGCAGCTGTTAAAAAATTGCAAATATCCCTGGTTTCCATGGAGTAAGAGCCGTTGCTGGGCACGTGATTATGACATCAATGATCAATCAATTGTCATTACAGCCAAAAGTATTGGTCGGAGAGCAACGCGGTTTGCACCATTCGATTTCTCGTCACAAAATACGTCGGATTAGCCTCTTACCAGAAGCACTGGAACAGTTTTTCCACTTTTGCATTTTTGCTTCGTCTTTTTGTTAATTGAAATCGGCTAAACTGTACTCTGTACAATCGCGACTGGTCATTACTATATTCAACTTTTGACTATAATTTTTGTGCCCTTCGGTAGCCCAGAAGACGTCAAATCTTTGGGCTAATCCCATTTAACTCACCCAGCAATTGCTTTACTTCTAAGTCCAAGACAATCTCAATGTCTTTATCTACGTGTAGAAAAACCACACCATTTGTACGTGAAAAACACAAGGTACTTGACACAGTCTGCTGTAAAAAGTACAACTGAACACTAACCCACTTCAGTAAGGTGCCAAAAGATGCGGAATTGAGCCAGGCATCGGCGGCTGTTGAAAAATTGCAAATTTCCCTGGTGTCCATGGAGTAAGAGCCGTTGCTGGGCACGTGATTATGACATAAATGATCATTCAATTGTCACTACAGCCAAAAGTATTGGTCGGAGAGCAACGCGGTTTGCACCATTCGATTTCTCGTCACAAAATACGTCGGATTAGCCTCTTACCAGCAGCACTGATACAGTCTGTACACTTTTGCATTTTTGCCTGGTCTTTTTGTTAATTGAAATCGGCTACACTGTACTCTGTACAATCGCGACTGGTCATTACTATATTCAACTTTTGACTATAAGTTATGTGCCCTTCGGTAGCCCAGAAGACCTGAAATCTTTGGGCCAAGCCCATTTAACTCACCCAGCAATTGCCTTACTTCTAAGTGCAAGACAATCTCAATGTCTTTATCTACGTGTAGAAAAACCACACCATTTGTACGTGAAAAACACAAGGTACTTGATACAGTCTGCTGTAAAAAGTACAACTGAACACTGACCCACATTTTTAAGGTGCCAAAAGATGCAGAATTGGGCCAGGCATCGGCAGCTGTTAAAAAATTGCAAATATCCCTGGTTTCCATGGAGTAAGAGCCGTTGCTGGGCACGTGATTATGACATCAATGATCATTGATCTGTCGCTACAGCCAAAAGTATTGGTCGGAGAGCAACGCGGTTTGCACCATTCGATTTCTCGTCACAAAATACGTCGGATTAGCCTCTTACCAGAAGCACTGGAACAGTTTTTCCACTTTTGCATTTTTGCTTGGTCTTTTTGTTAATTGAAATCGGCTAAACTGTACTCTGTACAATCGCGACTGGTCATTACTATATTCAACTTTTGACTATAATTTTTGTGCCCTTCGGTAGCCCAGAAGACGTCAAATCTTTGGGCTAAGCCCATTTAACTCACCCAGCAATTGCTTTACTTCTAAGTCCAAGACAATCTCAATGTCTTTATCTACGTGTAGAAAAACCACACCATTTGTACGTGAAAAACACAAGGTACTTGACACAGTCTGCTGTAAAAAGTACAACTGAACAATAACCCCACTTCAGTAAGGTGCCAAAAGATGCGGAATTGAGCCAGGCATCGGCAGCTGTTGAAAAATTGCAAATTTCCCTGGTTTCCATGGAGTAAGAGCCGTTGCCACGCACGTGATTATGACATAAATGATCATTGAATTGTCGCTACAGCCAAAGGTATTGGTCGGAGAGCAACGCGGATTGCACCATTCGATTTCTCGTCACAAATACGTCGGATTAGGCTCTTACTAGCAGCACTGGAACAGTTTTTCCACTTTTGCATTTTTGCTTCGTCTTTTTGTTAATTGAAATCGGCTAAACTGTACTCTGTAAAATCGCGACTGGTCATTACTATATTCAACTTTTGACTATAAGTTATGTGCCCTTCGGTAGCCCAGAAGACCTGAAATCTTTGGGCTAAGCCCATTTAACTCACCCAGCAATTGCCTTACTTCTAAGTCCAAGACAATCTCAATGTCTTTATCTACGTGTAGAAAAACCACACCATTTGTACGTGAAAAACACAAGGTACTTGATACAGTCTGCTGTAAAAGGTACAACTGACCACAGACCCACATAAATAAGGTGCCAAAAGATGCGGAATTGAGCCAGGCATCAGCAGCTGTTGAAAAATTGCAAATATCCCTGGTTTCCATGGAGTAAGAGCCGTTGCTGGGCACGTGATTATGACATAAATGATCATTCAATGTCACTACAGGCAAAAGTATTGGTCGGAGAGCAACGCGGTTTGCACCATTCGATTTGTCGTCACAAAATACGTCGGATTAGCCTCTTACCAGCAGCACTGGAACAGTTTTTCCACTTTTGCATTTTTGCCTGGTGTTTTTGTTAATTGAAACCGGCTACACTGCACTCTGTACAATCGCGACTGGTCATTACTATATTCAACTTTTGACTATAAGTTATGTGCCCTTCGGTAGCCCAGAAGACCTGAAATCTTTGGGCTAAGCCCATTTAACTCACCCAGGAATTGCCTTACTTCTAAGTGCAAGACAATCTCAATGTCTTTATCTACGTGTAGAAAAACCACACCATTTGTACGTGGAAAACCACAAGGTACTTGATACAGTCTGCTGTAAAAAGTACAACTGAACACTGACCCACTTCAGTAAGGTGCCAAAAGATGCGGAATTGAGCCAGGCATCGGCAGCTGTTGAAAAATTGCAAATTTCCCTGGTTTCCATGGAGTAAGAGCCGTTGCTGGGCACGTGATTATGACATAAATGATCATTCAATTGTCACTACAGCCAAAAGTATTGGTCGGAGAGCAACGCGGTTCGCACCATTCGATTTCTCGTCACAAAATACGTTCGGATTAGCCTCTTACCAGCAGCACTGGAACAGTTTTTTCCACTTTTGCATTTTTACCTGGTCTTTTTGTTAATTGAAATCGGCTACACTGCACTCTGTACAATCGCGACTGGTCATTACTATATTCAACTTTTGACTATAAGTTATGTGCCCTTCGGTAGCCCAGAAGACGTCAAATTTTTGGGCTAAGCCCATTTAACTCACCCAGCAATTGTCTTACTTCTAAGTGCAAGACAATCTCAATGTCTTTATCTACGTGTAGAAAAACCAGACCATTTGTACATAAAAAACACAAGGTACTTGATACAGTCTGCTGTAAAAAGTACAACTGAACACTGACCCACATTTATAAGGTGCCAAAAGATGCGGAATTGAGCCAGGCATCGGCAGCTGTTGAAAAATTGCAAATATCCCTGGTTTCCATGGAGTAAGAGCCGTTGCTGGGGCACGTGATTATGACATCAATGATCAATCAATTGTCACTACAGCCAAAAGTATTGGTCGGAGAGCAACGCGGTTTGCACCATTCGATTTGTCGTCACAAAATACGTAGGATTAGCCTCTTACCAGCAGCACTGGAACAGTTTTTTCCACTTTGCATTTTTGCTTCGTCTTTTTGTTAATTGAAATCGGCTACACTGTACTCTGTACAATCGCGACTGGTCATTACTATATTCAACTTTTGACTATAAGTTTATGTGCCCTTCGGTAGCCCAGAAGACCTGAAATCTTTGGGCTAAGCCATTTAACTCACCCAGCAATTGTCTTACTTCTAAGTGCAAGACAATCTCAATGTCTTTATCTACGTGTAGAAAAACCACACCATTTGTATGTGAAAAAACACAAGGTACTTGATACAGTCCTGCTGTAAAAAGTACAACTGAACACTGACCCCACTTCAAGTAAGGTGCCAAAAGATGCGGAATTGAGCCAGGCATCGGCAGCTGTTGAAAAATTTGCAAATTTCCCTGGTTTCCATGGAGTAAGAGCCGTTGCTGGGCACGTGATTATGACATAAATGATCATTCAGTTGTCACTACAGCCAAAAAGTATTGGTCGGAGAGCAACGCGGTTTGCACCATTCGATTTCTCGTCACAAAATACGTCGGATTAGCCTCTTACCAGCAGCACTGATACAGTCTGTACACTTTTGCATTTTTGCCTGGTCTTTTTGTTAATTGAAATCGGCTACACTGTACTCTGTACAATCGCGACTGGTCATTACTATATTCAACTTTTGACTATAAGTTATGTGCCCTTTCGGTAGCCCCAGAAGACCTGAAATCTTTGGGCTAAGCCCATTTAACTCACCCAGCAATTGCCCTTACTTTCTAAGTGCAAGACAATCTCAATGTCTTTATCTACGTGTAGAAAAACCACACCATTTGTACGTGAAAAACCACAAGGTACTTGATACAGTCTGCTGTAAAAAGTACAACTGAACACTGACCCACATTTTTAAGGTGCCAAAAGATGCAGAATTGGGCCAGGCATCGGCAGCTGTTAAAAAAATTGCAAATTTCCCTGGTTTCCATGGAGTAAGAGCCCGTTGCTGGGCACGTGATTATGACATAAATGACCATTCAATTGTCACTACAGCCAAAAGTATTGGGTCGGAGAGCAACGCGGTTTGCACCATTCGATTTCTCGTCACAAAATACGTCGGATTAGGCTCTTACTAGTAGCACTGGAACAGTTTTTCCACTTTTGCATTTTTGCCTGGTCTTTTGTTAATTGAAATCGGCTACACTGTACTCTGTACAATCGCGACTGGTCATTACTATATTCAACTTTTGACTATAAGTTATGTGCCCTTCGGTAGCCCAGAAGACCTGAAATCTTTGGGCCAAGCCCATTTAACTCACCCAGCAATTGTCTTACTTCTAGTCAAAGACAATCTCAATGTCTTTATCTACGTGTAGAAAAACCAGACCATTTGTACATAAAAAACACAAGGTACTTGATACAGTCTGCTGTAAAAAGTACAACTAAACACTGACCCACATTTTTAAGGTGCCAAAAGATGCAGAATTGGGCCAGGCATCGGCAGCTGTTAAAAAATTGCAAATATCCCTGGTTTCCATGGAGTAAGAGCCGTTGCTGGGGCACGTGATTATGACATCAATGATCAATCAATTGTCATTACAGCCAAAAGTATTGGTCGGAGAGCAACGCGGTTTGCACCATTCGATTTCTCGTCACAAAATACGTCGGATTAGCCTCTACCAGAAGCACTGGAACAGTTTTCCACTTTTGCATTTTGCTTCGTCTTTTTGTTAATTGAAATCGGCTAAACTGTACTCTGTACAATCGCGACTGGTCATTACTATATTAAACTTTTGACTATAATTTTTGTGCCCTTCGGTAGCCCAGAAGACGTCAAATCTTTGGGCTAATCCCATTTAACTCACCCAGCAATTGCTTTACTTCTAAGTCCAAGACAATCTCATGTCTTTATCTACGTGTAGAAAAACCACACATTTGTACGTGAAAAACACAAGGTACTTGACACAGTCTGCTGTAAAAAGTACAACTGAACACTAACCCACTTCAGTAAGGTGCCAAAAGATGCGGAATTGAGCCAGGCATCGGCGGCTGTTGAAAAATTGCAAATTTCCCTGGTGTCCATGGAGTAAGAGCCGTTGCTGGGCACGTGATTATGACATAAATGATCATTCAATTGTCACTACAGCCAAAAGTATTGGTCGGAGAGCAACGCGGTTTGCACCATTCGATTTCTCGTCACAAAATACGTCGGATTAGCCTCTTACCAGCAGCACTGATACAGTCTGTACACTTTTGCATTTTTGCCTGGTCTTTTTGTTAATTGAAATCGGCTACACTGTACTCTGTACAATCGCGACTGGTCATTACTATATTCAACTTTTTACTATAAGTTATGTGCCCTTCGGTAGCCCAGAAGACCTGAAATCTTTGGGCCAAGCCCATTTAACTCACCCAGCAATTGCCTTACTTCTAAGTGCAAGACAATCTCAATGTCTTTATCTTACGTGTAGAAAAACCACACCATTTGTACGTGAAAAACACAAGTACTTGATACAGTCTGCTGTAAAAAGTACAACTGAACACTGACCCACATTTTTAAGGTGCCAAAAGATGCAGAATTGGGCCAGGCATCGGCAGCTGTTAAAAAATTGCAAAATATCCCTGGTTTCCATGGAGTAAGAGCCGTTGCTGGGCACGTGATTATGACATCAATGATCATTGATCTGTCGCTACAGCCAAAAGTATTGGTCGGAGAGCAACGCGGTTTGCACCATTCGATTTCTCGTCACAAAATACGTCGGATTAGCCTCTTACCAGAAGCACTGGAACAGTTTTTCCACTTTTGCATTTTTGCTTGGTCTTTTTGTTAATTGAAATCGGCTAAACTGTACTCTGTACAATCGCGACTGGTCATTACTATATTCAACTTTGACTATAATTTTTTGTGCCCTTCGGTAGCCCAGAAGACGTCAAATCTTTGGGCTAAGCCCATTTAACTCACCCAGCAATTGCTTTACTTCTAAGTCCAAGACAATCTCAATGTCTTTATCTACGTGTAGAAAAACCACACCATTTGTACGTGAAAAACACAAGGTACTTGACACAGTCTGCTGTAAAAAGTACAACTGAACAATAACCCACTTCAGTAAGGTGCCAAAAGATGCGGAATTGAGCCAGGCATCGGCAGCTGTTGAAAAAATTGCAAATTTCCCTGGTTTTCCATGGAGTAAGAGCCGTTGCCACGCACGTGATTATGACATAAATGATCATTCAATTGTCGCTACAGCCAAAGGTATTGGTCGGAGAGCAACGCGGATTTGCACCATTCGATTTCTCGTCACAAAATACGTCGGATTAGGCTCTTACTAGCAGCACTGGAACAGTTTTTCCACTTTTGCATTTTTGCTTCGTCTTTTTGTTAATTGAAATCGGCTAAACTGTACTCTGTAAAATCGCGACTGGTCATTACTATATTCAACTTTTGACTATAAGTTATGTGCCCTTCGGTAGCCCAGAAGACCTGAAATCTTTGGGCTAAGCCCATTTAACTCACCCAGCAATTGCCTTACTTCTAAGTCCAAGACAATCTCAATGTCTTTATCTACGTGTAGAAAAACCACACCATTTGTACGTGAAAAACACAAGGTACTTGATACAGTCTGCTGTAAAAGGTACAACTGACCACAGACCCACATAAATAAGGTGCCAAAAGATGCGGAATTGAGCCAGGCATCAGCAGCTGTTGAAAAATTGCAAATATCCCTGGTTTCCATGGAGTAAGAGCCGTTGCTGGGCACGTGATTATGACATAAATGATCATTCAATTGTCACTACAGGCAAAAGTATTGGTCGGAGAGCAACGCGGTTTGCACCATTCGATTTGTCGTCACAAAATACGTCGGATTAGCCTCTTACCAGCAGCACTGGGAACAGTTTTTCCACTTTTGCATTTTTGCCTGGTGTTTTTGTTAATTGAAACCGGCTACACTGCACTCTGTACAATCGCGACTGGTCATTACTATATTCAACTTTTGACTATAAGTTATGTGCCCTTCGGTAGCCCAGAAGACCTGAAATCTTTGGGCTAAGCCCATTTAACTCACCCAGGAATTGCCTTACTTCTAAGTGCAAGACAATCTCAATGTCTTGTATCTACGTGTAGAAAAACCACACCATTTGTACGTGAAAACCACAAGGTACTTGATACAGTCTGCTGTTAAAAAGTACAACTGAACACTGACCCACTTCAGTAAGGTGCCAAAGATGCGGAATTGAGCCAGGCATCGGCAGCTGTTGAAAAATTGCAAATTTCCCTGGTTTCCATGGAGTAAGAGCCGTTGCTGGGCACGTGATTATGACATAAATGATCATTCAATTGTCACTACAGCCAAAAGTATTGGTCGGAGAGCAACGCGGTTCGCACCATTCGATTTCTCGTCACAAAATACGTCGGATTAGCCTCTTACCAGCAGCACTGGAACAGTTTTTCCACTTTTGCATTTTTACCTGGTCTTTTTGTTAATTGAAATCGGCTACACTGCACTCTGTACAATCGCGACTGGTCATTACTATATCAACTTTTGACTATAAGTTATGTGCCCTTCGGTAGCCCAGAAGACGTCAAATTTTTGGGCTAAGCCCATTCTAACTCACCCCAGCAATTGTCTTACTTCTAAGTGCAAGACAATCTCAATGTCTTTATCTACGTGTAGAAAAACCAGACCATTTGTA
>NW_027018366.1:0-35041 GCF_032854445.1 Liolophura sinensis
CTCTTACCAGCAGCACTGGAACAGTTTTTCCACTTTTGCAGTTTTGCCTGGTCTTTTTGTTAATTGAAATCGGCTACACTGTACTCTGTACAATCGCGACTGGTCATTACTATATTCAACTTTTGACTATAAGTTATGTGCCCTTCGGTAGCCCAGAAGACCTGAAATCTTTGGGCCAAGCCCATTTAACTCACCCAGCAATTGTCTTACTTCTAAGTCCAAGACAATCTCAATGTCTTTATCTACGTGTAGAAAAACCACACCATTTGTACATAAAAAACACAAGGTACTTGATACAGTCTGCTGTAAAAAGTACAACTAAACACTGACCCACATTTATAAGGTGCCAAAAGATGCGGAATTGGGCCAGGCATCGGCAGTTGTTAAAAAATTGCAAATATCCAGGTTTTCCATGGAGTAAGAGCCGTTGCTGGGCACGTGATTATGACATAAATGATCATTCAATTGTCACTACAGCCAAAAGTATTGGTCGGAGAGCAACGCGGTTTGCACCATTCGATTTCTCGTCACAAAATACGTCGGATTAGCCTCTTACCAGCAGCACTGGAACAGTTTTTCCACTTTTGCATTTTTGCCTGGTCTTTTTGTTAATTGAAATCGGCTACACTGTACTCTGTACAATCGCGACTGGTCATTACTATATTCAACTTTTGACTATAAGTTATGTGCCCTTCGGTAGCCCAGAAGACCTGAAATCTTTGGGCCAAGCCCATTTAACTCACCCAGCAATTGTCTTACTTCTAAGTCCAAGACAATCTCAATGTCTTTATCTACGTGTAGAAAAACCACACCATTTGTACGTGAAAAACACAAGGTACTTGATACAGTCTGCTGTAAAAAGTACAACTGACCACAGACCCACATGAATAAGGTGCCAAAAGATGCGGAATTGAGACAGGCATCGGCAGCTGTTGAAAAATTGCAAATTTCCTGGTTTCCATGGAGTAAGAGATGTTGCTACGCACGTGATTATGACATAAATGATCATTCAATTGTCACTACAGCCAAAAGTATTGGTCGGAGAGCAACGCGGATTGCACCATTGAATTTCTCGTCACAAAATACGTCGGATTAGCCTCTTACCAGCAGCACTGGAACAGTTTTTCCACTTTTGCATTTTTGCCTGGTCTTTTTGTTAATTGAAATCGGCTACACTGTACTCTGTACAATCGCGACTGGTCATTACTATATTCAACTTTTGACTATAAGTTATGTGCCCTTCGGTAGCCCAGAAGACCTGAAATCTTTGGGCCAAGCCCATTTAACTCACCCAGCAATTGTCTTACTTCTAAGTCCAAGACAATCTCAATGTCTTATCTACGTGTAGAAAAACCAGACCATTTGTACATAAAAAACACAAGGTACTTGATACAGTCTGCTGTAAAAAGTACAACTAAACACTGACCCACATTTATAAGGTGCCAAAAGATGCGGAATTGGGCCAGGCATCGGCAGCTGTTAAAAAATTGCAATATCCCTGGTTTCCATGGAGTAAGAGCCGTTGATTATGATGCACGTGATTATGACATCAATGATCATTCAATTGTCGCTACAGCCAAAAGTATTGGTCGGAGAGCAACGCGGTTTGCACCATTCGATTTCTCGTCACAAAATACGTCGGATTAGCCTCTTACCAGCAGCACTGGAACAGTTTTTCCACTTTTGCATTTTTTGCCTGGTCTTTTTGTTATTGAAATCGGCTACACTGTACTCTGTACAATCGCGACTGGTCATTACTATATTCAACTTTTGACTATAAGTTATGTGCCCTTCGGTAGCCCAGAAGACGTCAAATCTTTGGGCTAAGCCCATTTAACTCACCCAGCAATTGTCTTACTTCTAAGTCCAAGACAATCTCAATGTCTTTATCTACGTGTAGAAAAACCACACCATTTGTACGTGAAAAACACAAGGTACTTGATACAGTCTGCTGTAAAAAGTACAACTGACCACAGACCCACATGAATAAGGTGCCAAAAGATGCGGAATTGGGCCAGGCATCGGCAGCTGTTAAAAAATTGCAAATATCCCTGGTTTCCATGGAGTAAGAGCCGTTGCTGGGCACGAGCTTATGACATCAATATTCATTGATTTGTCGCTACAGCCAAAAGTATTAGTTGGAGAGCAACGCTTTTTGCACAATTCGATTTCTCGTCACAAAATACGTCGGATTAGCCTCTTATCAGCAGCACTGGAACAGTTTTTCCACTTTTGCATTTTTGCCTGGTCTTTTTGTTAATTGAAATCGGCTACACTGTACTATGTACAATCGCGACTGGTCATTACTATATTTAACTTTTGACTATAAGTTATGTGCCCTTCGGTAGCCCAGAAGACGTCAAATCTTTGGGCTAAGCCCATTTAACTCACCCAGCAATTGTCTTACTTCTAAGTGCAAGACAATCTCAATGTCTTTATCTACGTGTAGAAAAACCACACCATTTGTACGTGATAAACACAAGGTACTTGATACAGTCTGCTGTAAAAAGTACAACTTAACACTGACCCACATTTATAAGGTGCCAAAAGATGCGGAATTGGGCCAGGCATCGGCAGCTGTTAAAAAATTGCAAATATCCCTGGTTTCCATGGAGTAAGAGCCGTTGCTGGGCACGTGATTATGACATCAATGATCATTGAATTGTCGCTACAGCCAAAAGTATTGGTCGGAGAGCAACGCGGTTTGCACCATTCGATTTCTCGTCACAAAATACGTCGGATTAGCCTCTTACCAGCAGCACTGGAACAGTTTTTCCACTTTTGCATTTTTGCCTGGTCTTTTTGTTAATTGAAATCGGCTACACTGTACTCTGTACAATCGCGACTGGTCATTACTATATTCAACTTTTGACTATAAGTTATGTGCCCTTCGGTAGCCCAGAAGACGTCAAATCTTTGGGCTAAGCCCATTTAACTCACCCAGCAGTTGTCTTACTTCTAAGTGCAAGACAATCTCAATGTCTTTATCTACGTGTAGAAAAACCACACCATTTGTACGTGAAAAACACAAGGTACTTGATACAGTCTGCTGTAAAAAGTACAACTAAAACACTGACCCACTTCAGTAAGGTGCCAAAAGATGCGGAATTGAGCCAGGCATCGGCAGCTGTTAAAAAATTGTAAAGTTCCCTGGTTTCCATGGAGTAAGAGCCGTTGCTGGGCACGTGATTATGACATCAATGATCATTCAATTGTCACTACAGGCAAAAGTATTAGTCGGAGAGCAACGCGGATTGCACCATTCGATTTCTCGTCACAAAATACGTCGGATTAGCCTCTTACCAGCAGCACTGGAACAGTTTTTCCACTTTTGCATTTTTACCTGGTCTTTTTGTTAATTGAAATCGGCTACACTGTACTCTGTACAATCGCGACTGGTCATTACTATATTCAACTTTTGACTATAAGTTATGTGCCCTTCGGTAGCCCAGAAGATCTGAAATCTTTGGGCTAAGCCCATTTAACTCACCCAGCAATTGCTTTACTTCTAAGTGCAAGACAATCTCAATGTCTTTATCTACGTGTAGAAAAACCACACCATTTGTACGTGATAAACACAAGGTACTTGATACAGTCTGCTGTAAAAAGTACAACTGAACACTGACCCACTTCAGTAAGGTGCCAAAAGATGCGGAATTGAGCCAGGCATCGGCAGCTGTTGAAAAATTGCAAATATCCCTGGTTTCCATGGAGTAAGAGCCGTTGCTGGGCACGTGATTATGACATAAATGATCATTCAATTGTCACTACAGCCAAAAGTATTGGTCGGAGAGCAACGCGGTTTGCACCATTCGATTTCTCGTCACAAAATACGTCGGATTAGCCTCTTACCAGCAGCAGTAGAACAGTTTTTCCACTTTTGCATTTTTGCCTGGTCTTTTTGTTAATTGAAATCGGCTACACTGTACTCTGTACAATCGCGACTGGTCATTACTATATTCAACTTTTGACTATAAGTTATGTGCCCTTCGGTAGCCCAGAAGACGTCAAATCTTTGGGCTAAGCCCATTTAACTCACCCAGCAATTGTCTTACTTCTAAGTCCAAGACAATCTCAATGTCTTTATCTACGTGTAGAAAAACCACACCATTTGTACGTGAAAAACACAAGGTACTTGATACAGTCTGCTGTAAAAAGTACAACTGACCACAGACCCACATTTATAAGGTGCCAAAAGATGCGGAATTGAGCCAGGCATCGGCAGCTGTTGAAAAATTGCAAATTTCCCTGGTTTCCATGGAGTAAGAGCCGTTGCTGGGCACGTGATTATGACATAAATGATCATTCAATTGTCGCTACAGCCAAACGTATTGGTCGGAGAGCAACGCGGATTGCACCATTCGATTTCTAGTCACAAAATACGTCGGATTAGCCTCTTACCAGCAGCACTGGAACAGTTTTTCCACTTTTGCATTTTTGCTTGGTCTTTTTGTTAATTGAAATCGGCTACACTGTACTCTGTACAGTCGCGACTGGTCATTACTATATTCAACTTTTGACTATAAGTTATGTGCCCTTCGGTAGCCCAGAAGACGTCAAATCTTTGGGCTAAGCCCATTTAACTCACCCAGCAATTGTCTTACTTCTAAGTCCAAGACAATCTCAATGTCTTTATCTACGTGTAGAAAAACCACACCATTTGTACGTGAAAAACACAAGGTACTTGATACAGTCTGCTGTAAAAAGTACAACTGACCACAGACCCACATGAATAAGGTGGCAAAAGATGCGGAATTGAGCCAGGCATCGGCAGCTGTTAAAAAATTGCAAATATCCCTGGTTTCCATGGAGTAAGAGCCGTTGCTGGGCACGTGATTATGACATAAATGATCATTCAATTGTCACTACAGCCAAAAGTATTGGTCGGAGAGCAACGCGGTTTGCACCATTCGATTTCTCGTCACAAAATACGTCGGATTAGCCTCTTACCAGCAGCAGTAGAACAGTTTTTCCACTTTTGCATTTTTGCCTGGTCTTTTTGTTAATTGAAATCGGCTACACTGTACTCTGTACAATCGCGACTGGTCATTACTATATTCAACTTTTGACTATAAGTTATGTGCCCTTCGGTAGCCCAGAAGACGTCAAATCTTTGGGCTAAGCCCATTTAACTCACCCAGCAATTGTCTTACTTCTAAGTCCAAGACAATCTCAATGTCTTTATCTACGTGTAGAAAAACCACACCATTTGTACGTGAAAAACACAAGGTACTTGATACAGTCTGCTGTAAAAAGTACAACTGACCACAGACCCACATTTATAAGGTGCCAAAAGATGCGGAATTGAGCCAGGCATCGGCAGCTGTTGAAAAATTGCAAATTTCCCTGGTTTCCATGGAGTAAGAGCCGTTGCTGGGCACGTGATTATGACATAAATGATCATTCAATTGTCGCTACAGCCAAACGTATTGGTCGGAGAGCAACGCGGATTGCACCATTCGATTTCTAGTCACAAAATACGTCGGATTAGCCTCTTACCAGCAGCACTGGAACAGTTTTTCCACTTTTGCATTTTTGCCTGGTCTTTTTGTTAATTGAAATCGGCTACACTGTACTCTGTACAGTCCGCGACTGGTCATTACTATATTCAACTTTTGACTATAAGTTATGTGCCCTTCGGTAGCCCAGAAGACGTCAAATCTTTGGGCTAAGCCCATTTAACTCACCCAGCAATTGTCTTACTTCTAAGTCCAAGACAATCTCAATGTCTTTATCTACGTGTAGAAAAACCACACCATTTGTACGTGAAAAACACAAGGTACTTGATACAGTCTGCTGTAAAAAGTACAACTGACCACAGACCCACATGAATAAGGTGGCAAAAGATGCGGAATTGAGCCAGGCATCGGCAGCTGTTAAAAAATTGCAAATATCCCTGGTTTCCATGGAGTAAGAGCCGTTGCGGGGCACGTGATTATGACATCAATATTCATTGATTTGTCGCTACAGCCAAAAGTATTAGTTGGAGAGCAACGCTTTTTGCACAATTCGATTTCTCGTCACAAAATACGTCGGATTAGCCTCTTATCAGCAGCACTGGAACAGTTTTTCCACTTTTGCATTTTTGCCTGGTCTTTTTGTTAATTGAAATCGGCTACACTGTACTATGAACAATCGCGACTGGTCATTACTATATTTAACTTTTGACTATAAGTTATGTGCCCTTCGGTAGCCCAGAAGACGTCAAATCTTTGGGCTAAGCCCATTTAACTCACCCAGCAATTGTCTTACTTCTAAGTCCAAGACAATCTCAATGTCTTTATCTACGTGTAGAAAAACCACACCATTTGTACGTGATAAACACAAGGTACTTGATACAGTCTGCTGTAAAAAGTACAACTAAACACTGACCCACATTTATAAGGTGCCAAAAGATGCGGAATTGGGCCAGGCATCGGCAGCTGTTAAAAAATTGCAAATATCCCTGGTTTCCATGGAGTAAGAGCCGTTGCTGGGCACGTGATTATGACATCAATGATCATTGAATTGTCGCTACAGCCAAAAGTATTGGTCGGAGAGCAACGCGGTTTGCACCATTCGATTTCTCGTCACAAAATACGTCGGATTAGCCTCTTACCAGCAGCACTGGAACAGTTTTTCCACTTTTGCATTTTTGCCTGGTCTTTTTGTTAATTGAAATCGGCTACACTGTACTCTGTACAATCGCGACTGGTCATTACTATATTCAACTTTTGACTATAAGTTATGTGCCCTTCGGTAGCCCAGAAGACGTCAAATCTTTGGGCTAAGCCCATTTAACTCACCCAGCAATTGTCTTACTTCTAAGTGCAAGACAATCTCAATGTCTTTATCTACGTGTAGAAAAACCACACCATTTGTACGTGAAAAACACAAGGTACTTGATACAGTCTGCTGTAAAAAGTACAACTGAACACTGACCCACTTCAGTAAGGTGCCAAAAGATGCAGAATTGAGCCAGGCATCGGCAGCTGTTGAAAAATTGTAAATTTCCCTGGTTTCCATGGAGTAAGAGCCGTTGCTGGGCACGTGATTATGACATAAATGATCATTCAATTGTCACTACAGCCAAAAGTATTGGTCGGAGAGCAACGCGGTTTGCACCATTCGATTTGTCGTCACAAAATACGTCGGATTAGCCTCTTACCAGCAGCACTGGAACAGTTTTCGCACTTTTGCATTTTTTGCCTGGTCTTTTTGTTAATTGAAATCGGCTACACTGTACTCTGTACAATCGCGACTGGTCATTACTATATTCAACTTTTGACTATAAGTTATGTGCCCTTCGGTAGCCCAGAAGATCTGAAATCTTTGGGCTCAGCCCATTTAACTCACCCAGCAATTGCCTTACTTCTAAGTGCAAGACAATCTCAATGTCTTTATCTACGTGTAGAAAAACCACACCATTTGTACGTGATAAACACAAGGTACTTGATACAGTCTGCTGTAAAAAGTACAACTGAACACTGACCCACTTCAGTAAGGTGCCAAAAGATGCGGAATTGAGCCAGGCATCGGCAGCTGTTGAAAAATTGCAAATATCCCTGGTTTCCATGGAGTAAGAGCCGTTGCTGGGCACGTGATTATGACATAAATGATCATTCAATTGTCACTACAGGCAAAAGTATTGGTCGGAGAGCAACGCGGTTTGCACCATTCAATTTCTCGTCACAAAAATACGTCGGATTAGCCTCTTACCAGCAGCACTGGAACAGTTTTTCCATTTTTGCATTTTTGCCTGGTCTTTTTGTTAATTGAAATCGGCTACACTGTACTCTGTACAATCGCGACTGGTCATTACTATATTCAACTTTTGACTATAAGTTATGTGCCCTTCGGTAGCCCAGAAGACCTGAAATCTTTGGGCCAAGCCCATTTAACTCACCCAGCAATTGTCTTACTTCTAAGTCCAAGACAATCTCAATGTCTTTATCTACGTGTAGAAAGACCACACCATTTGTACATAAAAAACACAAGGTACTTGATACAGTCTGCTGTAAAAAGTACAACTGACCACAAACCCACATTTATAAGGTGCCAAAAGATGCGGAATTGAGCCAGGCATCGGCAGCTGTTGAAAAATTGCAAATTTCCCTGGTTTCCATGGAGTAAGAGCCGTTGCTGGGCACGTGATTATGACATAAATTATCATTCAATTGTCGCTACAGCCAAACGTATTGGTCGGAGAGCAACGCGGATTGCACCATTCGATTTCTCGTCACAAAATACGTCGGATTAGCCTCTTACCAGCAGCACTGGAACAGTTTTTCCACTTTTGCATTTTTCCCTGGTCTTTTTGTTAATTGAAATCGGCTACACTGTACTCTGTACAATCGCGACTAGTCATTACTATATTCAACTTTTGACTATAAGTTATGTGCCCTTCGGTAGACCAGAAGACCTGAAATCTTTGGGCTAATCCCATTTAACTCACCCAGCAATTGTCTTACTTCTAAGTCCAAGACAATCTCAATGTCTTTATCTACGTGTAGAAAAACCACACCATTTGTACGTGAAAAACACAAGGTACTTGATACAGTCTGCTGTAAAAAGTACAACTGACCACAGACCCACATGAATAAAGTGCCAAAAGATGCGGAATTGAGCCAGGCATCGGCAGCTGTTGAAAAATTGCAAATTTCCCTGGGTTCCATGGAGTAAGAGATGTTGCTACGCACGTGATTATGACATAAATGATCATTCAATTGTCACTACAGCCAAAAGTATTGGTCGGAGAGCAACGCGGATTGCACCATTCGATTTCTCGTCACAAAATACGTCGGATTAGCCTCTTACCAGCAGCACTGGAACAATTTTTCCACTTTTGCATTTTTGCCTGGTCTTATTGTTAATTGAAATCGGCTACACTGTACTCTGTACAATCGCGACTGGTCATTACTATATTCAACTTTTGACTATAAGTTATGTGCCCTTCGGTAGCCCAGAAGACCTGAAATCTTTGGGCCAAGCCCATTTAACTCACCCAGCAATTGTCTTACTTCTAAGTCCAAGACAATCTCAGTGTCTTTATCTACGTGTAGAAAAACCACACCATTTGTACGTAAAAAACACAAGGTACTTGATACAGTCTGCTGTAAAAAGTACAACTGAACACTGACCCACATTTATAAGGTGCCAAAAGATGCGGAATTGGGCCAGGCATCGGCAGCTGTTGAAAAATTGCAAATATCCCTGGTTTCCATGGAGTGAGAGCCGTTGCTGGGCACGTGATTATGACATCAATGATCATTGAATTGTCGCTACAGCCAAAAGTATTGGTCGGAGAGCAACGCGGTTTGCACCATTCGATTTCTCGTCACAAAATACGTCGGATTAGCCTCTTACCAGCAGCACTGGAACAGTTTTTCCATTTTTGCATTTTTGCCTGGTCTTTTTGTTAATTGAAATCGGCTACACTGTACTCTGTACAATCGCGACTGGTCATTACTATATTCAACTTTTGACTATAAGTTATGTGCCCTTCGGTAGCCCAGAAGACCTGAAATCTTTGGGCCAAGCCCATTTAACTCACCCAGCAATTGTCTTACTTCTAAGTCCAAGACAATCTCAATGTCTTTATCTACGTGTAGAAAGACCACACCATTTGTACATAAAAAACACAAGGTACTTGATACAGTCTGCTGTAAAAAGTACAACTGACCACAAACCCACATTTATAAGGTGCCAAAAGATGCGGAATTGAGCCAGGCATCGGCAGCTGTTGAAAAATTGCAAATTTCCCTGGTTTCCATGGAGTAAGAGCCGTTGCTGGGCACGTGATTATGACATAAATTATCATTCAATTGTCGCTACAGCCAAACGTATTGGTCGGAGAGCAACGCGGATTGCACCATTCGATTTCTCGTCACAAAATACGTCGGATTAGCCTCTTACCAGCAGCACTGGAACAGTTTTTCCACTTTTGCATTTTTCCCTGGTCTTTTTGTTAATTGAAATCGGCTACACTGTACTCTGTACAATCGCGACTAGTCATTACTATATTCAACTTTTGACTATAAGTTATGTGCCCTTCGGTAGCCCAGAAGACCTGAAATCTTTGGGCTAATCCCATTTAACTCACCCAGCAATTGTCTTACTTCTAAGTCCAAGACAATCTCAATGTCTTTATCTACGTGTAGAAAAACCACACCATTTGTACGTGAAAAACACAAGGTACTTGATACAGTCTGCTGTAAAAAGTACAACTGACCACAGACCCACATGAATAAAGTGCCAAAAGATGCGGAATTGAGCCAGGCATCGGCAGCTGTTGAAAAATTGCAAATTTCCCTGGGTTCCATGGAGTAAGAGATGTTGCTACGCACGTGATTATGACATAAATGATCATTCAATTGTCACTACAGCCAAAAGTATTGGTCGGAGAGCAACGCGGATTGCACCATTCGATTTCTCGTCACAAAATACGTCGGATTAGCCTCTTACCAGCAGCACTGGAACAATTTTTCCACTTTTGCATTTTTGCCTGGTCTTATTGTTAATTGAAATCGGCTACACTGTACTCTGTACAATCGCGACTGGTCATTACTATATTCAACTTTTGACTATAAGTTATGTGCCCTTCGGTAGCCCAGAAGACCTGAAATCTTTGGGCCAAGCCCATTTAACTCACCCAGCAATTGTCTTACTTCTAAGTCCAAGACAATCTCAGTGTCTTTATCTACGTGTAGAAAAACCACACCATTTGTACGTAAAAAACACAAGGTACTTGATACAGTCTGCTGTAAAAAGTACAACTGAACACTGACCCACATTTATAAGGTGCCAAAAGATGCGGAATTGGGCCAGGCATCGGCAGCTGTTGAAAAATTGCAAATATCCCTGGTTTCCATGGAGTAAGAGCCGTTGCTGGGCACGTGATTATGACATCAATGATCATTGAATTGTCGCTACAGCCAAAAGTATTGGTCGGAGAGCAACGCGGTTTGCACCATTCGATTTCTCGTCACAAAATACGTCGGATTAGCCTCTTAACAGCAGCACTGGAACAGTTTTTCCACTTTTGCATTTTTCCCTGGTCTTTTTGTTAATTGAAATCGGCTACACTGTACTCTGTACAATCGCGACTGGTCATTACTATATTCAACTTTTGACTATAAGTTATGTGCCCTTCGGTAGCCCAGAAGACGTCAAATCTTTGGGCTAAGCCCATTTAACTCACCCAGCAATTGTCTTACTTCTAAGTCCAAGACAATCTCAATGTCTTTATCTACGTGTAGAAAAACCACACCATTTGTACGTGAAAAACACAAGGTACTTGATACAGTCTGCTGTAAAAAGTACAACTGACCACAGACCCACTTCAGTAAGGTGCCAAAAGATGCGGAATTGAGCCAGGCATCGGCAGCTGTTGAAAAATTGCAAATTTCCCTGGTTTCCATGGAGTAAGAGCCGTTGCTGGGCACGTGATTATGACATCAATGATCATTCAATTGTCGCTACAGCCAAAAGTATTGGTCGGAAAGCAACGCGGTTTGCACCATTCGATTTGTCGTCAGAAAATACGTTGGATTAGCCTCTTACCAGCAGCACTGGAACAGTTTTTCCACTTTTGCATTTTTGCCTGGTCTTTTTGTTAATTGAAATCTGCTACACTGTACTCTGTACAATCGCGACTGGTCATTACTATATTCAACTTTTGACCATAAGTTATGTGCCCTTCGGTAGCCCAGAAGACCTGAAATCTTTGGGCCAAGCCCATTTAACTCACCCAGCAATTGTCTTACTTCTAAGTCCAAGACAATCTCAATGTCTTTATCTACGTGTAGAAAAACCACACCATTTGTACGTGAAAAACACAAGGTACTTGATACAGTCTGCTGTAAAAAGTACAACTGACCACAGACCCACATGAATAAGGTGCCAAAAGATGCGGAATTGGGCCAGGCATCGGCAGCTGTTAAAAAACTGCAAATATCCCTGGTTTCCATGGAGTAAGAGCCGTTGCTGGGCACGTGATTATGACATCAATATTCATTGATTTGTCGCTACAGCCAAAAGTATTAGTTGGAGAGCAACGCGGTTTGCACCATTCGATATCTCGTCACAAAATACGTCGGATTAACCTCTTATCAGCAGCACTGGAACAGTTTTTCCACTTTTGCATTTTTGCCTGGTCTTTTTGTTAATTGAAATCGGCTACACTGTACTATGTACAATCGCGAGTGGTCATTACTATATTTAACTTTTGACTATAAGTTATGTGCCCTTCGGTAGCCCAGAAGACGTCAAATCTTTGGGCTAAGCCCATTTAACTCACCCAGCAATTGTCTTACTTCTAAGTCCAAGACAATCTCAATGTCTTTATCTACGTGTAGAAAAACCACACCATTTGTACGTGATAAACACAAGGTACTTGATACAGTCTGCTGTAAAAAGTACAACTGAACACTGACCCACTTCAGTAAGGTGCCAAAAGATGCGGATTTGAGCCAGGCATCGGCAGCTGTTAAAAAATTGTAAAGTTCCCTGGTTTCCATGGAGTAAGAGCCGTTGCTGGGCACGTGATTATGACATCAATGATCATTGAATTGTCGCTACAGCCAAAAGTATTGGTCGGAGAGCAACGCGGTTTGCACCATTCGATTTCTTGTCACAAAATACGTCGGATTAGCCTCTTACCAGCAGCACTGGAACAGTTTTTCCACTTTTGCATTTTTGCCTGGTCTTTTTGTTAATTGAAATCGGCTACACTGTACTCTGTACAATCGCGACTGGTCATTACTATATTCAACTTTTGACTATAAGTTATGTGCCCTTCGGTAGCCCAGAAGACGTCAAATCTTTGGGCTAAGCCCATTTAACTCACCCAGCAATTGTCTTACTTCTAAGTGCAAGACAATCTCAATGTCTTTATCTACGTGTAGAAAAACCACACCATTTGTACGTGAAAAACACAAGGTACTTGATACAGTCTGCTGTAAAAAGTACAACTGAACACTGACCCACTTCAGTAAGGTGCCAAAAGATGCGGAATTGAGCCAGGCATCGGCAGCTGTTAAAAAATTGTAAAGTTCCCTGGTTTCCATGGAGTAAGAGCCGTTGCTGGGCACGTGATTATGACATCAATGATCATTGAATTGTCGCTACAGCCAAAAGTATTGGTCGGAGAGCAACGCGGTTTGCACCATTCGATTTCTCGTCACAAAATACGTCGGATTAGCCTCTTAACAGCAGCACTGGAACAGTTTTTCCACTTTTGCATTTTTCCCTGGTCTTTTTGTTAATTGAAATCGGCTACACTGTACTCTGTACAATCGCGACTGGTCATTACTATATTCAACTTTTGACTATAAGTTATGTGCCCTTCGGTAGCCCAGAAGACGTCAAATCTTTGGGCTAAGCCCATTTAACTCACCCAGCAATTGTCTTACTTCTAAGTCCAAGACAATCTCAATGTCTTTATCTACGTGTAGAAAAACCACACCATTTGTACGTGAAAAACACAAGGTACTTGATACAGTCTGCTGTAAAAAGTACAACTGACCACAGACCCACTTCAGTAAGGTGCCAAAAGATGCGGAATTGAGCCAGGCATCGGCAGCTGTTGAAAAATTGCAAATTTCCCTGGTTTCCATGGAGTAAGAGCCGTTGCTGGGCACGTGATTATGACATCAATGATCATTCAATTGTCGCTACAGCCAAAAGTATTGGTCGGAAAGCAACGCGGTTTGCACCATTCGATTTGTCGTCAGAAAATACGTTGGATTAGCCTCTTACCAGCAGCACTGGAACAGTTTTTCCACTTTTGCATTTTTGCCTGGTCTTTTTGTTAATTGAAATCTGCTACACTGTACTCTGTACAATCGCGACTGGTCATTACTATATTCAACTTTTGACCATAAGTTATGTGCCCTTCGGTAGCCCAGAAGACCTGAAATCTTTGGGCCAAGCCCATTTAACTCACCCAGCAATTGTCTTACTTCTAAGTCCAAGACAATCTCAATGTCTTTATCTACGTGTAGAAAAACCACACCATTTGTACGTGAAAAACACAAGGTACTTGATACAGTCTGCTGTAAAAAGTACAACTGACCACAGACCCACATGAATAAGGTGCCAAAAGATGCGGAATTGGGCCAGGCATCGGCAGCTGTTAAAAAACTGCAAATATCCCTGGTTTCCATGGAGTAAGAGCCGTTGCTGGGCACGTGATTATGACATCAATATTCATTGATTTGTCGCTACAGCCAAAAGTATTAGTTGGAGAGCAACGCGGTTTGCACCATTCGATATCTCGTCACAAAATACGTCGGATTAACCTCTTATCAGCAGCACTGGAACAGTTTTTCCACTTTTGCATTTTTGCCTGGTCTTTCCGTTAATTGAAATCGGCTACACTGTACTATGTACAATCGCGAGTGGTCATTACTATATTTAACTTTTGACTATAAGTTATGTGCCCTTCGGTAGCCCAGAAGACGTCAAATCTTTGGGCTAAGCCCATTTAACTCACCCAGCAATTGTCTTACTTCTAAGTCCAAGACAATCTCAATGTCTTTATCTACGTGTAGAAAAACCACACCATTTGTACGTGATAAACACAAGGTACTTGATACAGTCTGCTGTAAAAAGTACAACTGAACACTGACCCACTTCAGTAAGGTGCCAAAAGATGCGGATTTGAGCCAGGCATCGGCAGCTGTTAAAAAATTGTAAAGTTCCCTGGTTTCCATGGAGTAAGAGCCGTTGCTGGGCACGTGATTATGACATCAATGATCATTGAATTGTCGCTACAGCCAAAAGTATTGGTCGGAGAGCAACGCGGTTTGCACCATTCGATTTCTTGTCACAAAATACGTCGGATTAGCCTCTTACCAGCAGCACTGGAACAGTTTTTCCACTTTTGCATTTTTGCCTGGTCTTTTTGTTAATTGAAATCGGCTACACTGTACTCTGTACAATCGCGACTGGTCATTACTATATTCAACTTTTGACTATAAGTTATGTGCCCTTCGGTAGCCCAGAAGACGTCAAATCTTTGGGCTAAGCCCATTTAACTCACCCAGCAATTGTCTTACTTCTAAGTGCAAGACAATCTCAATGTCTTTATCTACGTGTAGAAAAACCACACCATTTGTACGTGAAAAACACAAGGTACTTGATACAGTCTGCTGTAAAAAGTACAACTGAACACTGACCCACTTCAGTAAGGTGCCAAAAGATGCGGAATTGAGCCAGGCATCGGCAGCTGTTAAAAAATTGTAAAGTTCCCTGGTTTCCATGGAGTAAGAGCCGTTGCTGGCACGTGATTATGACATCAATGATCATTCAATTGTCACTACAGGCAAAAGTTTTAGTCGGAGAGCAACGCGGATTGCACCATTCGATTTCTCGTCACAAAATACGTCGGATTAGCCTCTTACCAGCAGCACTGGAACAGTTTTTCCACTTTTGCATTTTTACCTGGTCTTTTTGTTAATTGAAATCGGCTACACTGTACTCTGTACAATCGCGACTGGTCATTACTATATTCAACTTTTGACTATAAGTTATGTGCCCTTCGGTAGCCCAGAAGATCTGAAATCTTTGGGCTAAGCCCATTTAACTCACCCAGCAATTGCCTTACTTCTAAGTGCAAGACAATCTCAATGTCTTTATCTACGTGTAGAAAAACCACACCATTTGTACGTGATAAACACAAGGTACTTGATACAGTCTGCTGTAAAAAGTACAACTGAACACTGACCCACTTCAGTAAGGTGCCAAAAGATGCGGAATTGAGCCAGGCATCGGCAGCTGTTGAAAAATTGCAAATTTCCCTGGTTTCCATGGAGTAAGAGCCGTTGCTGGGCACGTGATTATGACATAAATGATCATTCAATTGTCACTACAGCCAAAAGTATTGGTCGGAGAGCAACGCGGTTTGCACCATTCAATTTCTCGTCACAAAATACGTCGGATTAGCCTCTTACCAGTAGCACTGGAACAGTTTTTCCACTTTTGCATTTTTGCCTGGTCTTTTTGTTAATTGAAATCGGCTACACTGTACTCTGTACAATCGCGACTGGTCATTACTATATTCAACTTTTGACTATAAGTTATGTGCCCTTCGGTAGCCCAGAAGACCTGAAATCTTTGGGCCAAGCCCATTTAACTCACCCAGCAATTGTCTTACTTCTAAGTCCAAGACAATCTCAATGTCTTTATCTACGTGTAGAAAAACCACACCATTTGTACGTGAAAAACACAAGGTACTTGATACAGTCTGCTGTAAAAAGTACAACTGAACACTGACCCACTTCAGTAAGGTGCCAAAAGATGCGGAATTGAGCCAGGCATCGGCAGCTGTTGAAAAATTGCAAATATCCCTGGTTTCCATGGAGTAAGAGCCGTTGCTGGGCACGTGATTATGGCATAAATGATCATTCAATTGTCACTACAGCCAAAAGTATTGGTCGGAGAGCAACGCGATTTGCACCATTCAATTTCTCGTCACAAAATACGTCGGATTAGCCTCTTACCAGCAGCACTGGAACAGTTTTTCCACTTTTGCATTTTTGCCTGGTCTTTTTGTTAATTGAAATCGGCTACACTGTACTCTGTACAATCGCGACTGGCCATTACTATATTCAACTTTTGACTATAAGTTATGTGCCCTTCGGTAGCCCAGAAGACCTGAAATCTTTGGGCCAAGCCCATTTAACTCACCCAGCAATTGTCTTACTTCTAAGTCCAAGACAATCTCAATGTCTTTATCTACGTGTAGAAAAACCACACCATTTGTACGTGAAAAACACAAGGTACTTGATACAGTCTGCTGTAAAAAGTACAACTGACCACAGACCCACATTTATAAGGTGCCAAAAGATGCGGAATTGAGCCAGGCATCGGCAGCTGCTGAAAAATTGCAAATTTCCCTGGTTTCCATGGAGTAAGAGCCGCTACTGGGCACGTGATTATGACATAAATGATCATTCAATTGTCACTACAGCCAAAAGTATTGGTCGGAGAGCAACGCGGATTGCACCATTCGATTTCTCGTCACAAAATACGTCGGATTAGCCTCTTACCAGCAGCACTGGAACAGTTTTTCCACTTTTGCATTTTTCCCTGGTCTTTTTGTTAATTGAAATCGGCTACACTGTACTCTGTACAATCGCGACTGGTCATTACTATATTCAACTTTTGACTATAAGTTATGTGCCCTTCGGTAGCCCAGAAGATCTGAAATCTTTGGGCTAAGCCCATTTAACTCACCCAGCAATTGCCTTACTTCTAAGTGCAAGACAATCTCAATGTCTTTATCTACGTGTAGAAAAACCACACCATTTGTACGTGAAAAACACAAGGTACTTGATACAGTCTGCTGTAAAAAGTACAACTGACCACAGACCCACATTTATAAGGTGCCAAAAGATGCGGAATTGAGCCAGGCATCGGCAGCTGTTGAAAAATTGCAAATATCCCTGGTTTCCATGGAGTAAGAGCCGTTGCTGGGCACGTGATTATGACATAAATGATCATTCAATTGTCGCTACAGCCAAACGTATTGGTCGGAGAGCAACGCGGATTGCACCATTCGATTTCTCGTCACAAAATACGTCGGATTAGCCTCTTACCAGCAGCACTGGAACAGTTTTTCCACTTTTGCATTTTTCCCTGGTCTTTTTGTTAATTGAAATCGGCTACACTGTACTCTGTACAATCGCGACTGGTCATTACTATATTCAACTTTTGACTATAAGTTATGTGCCCTTCGGTAGCCCAGAAGATCTGAAATCTTTGGGCTAAGCCCATTTAACTCACCCAGCAATTGCCTTACTTCTAAGTGCAAGACAATCTCAATGTCTTTATCTACGTGTAGAAAAACGACACCATTTGTACGTGATAAACACAAGGTACTTGATACAGTCTGCTGTAAAAAGTACAACTGAACACTGACCCACTTCAGTAAGGTGCCAAAAGATGCGGAATTGAGCCAGGCATCGGCAGCTGTTGAAAAATTGCAAATATCCCTGGTTTCCATGGAGTAAGAGCCGTTGCTGGGCACGTGATTATGACATCAATGATCATTGAATTGTCGCTACAGCCAAAAGTATTGGTCGGAGAGCAACGCGGTTTGCACCATTCGATTTCTCGTCACAAAATACGTCGGATTAGCCTCTTACCAGCAGCACTGGAACAGTTTTTCCACTTTTGCATTTTTGCCTGGTCTTTTTGTTAATTGAAAACTGCGAAACTGTACTCTGTACAATCGCGACTGGTCATTACTATATTCAACTTTTGACCATAAGTTATGTGCCCTTCGGTAGCCCAGAAGACCTGAAATCTTTGGGCCAAGCCCATTTAACTCACCCAGCAATTGTCTTACTTCTAAGTCCAAGACAATCTCAATGTCTTTATCTACGTGTAGAAAAACCACACCATTTGTACGTGAAAAACACAAGGTACTTGATACAGTCTGCTGTAAAAAGTACAACTGACCACAGACCCACATGAATAAGGTGCCAAAAGATGCGGAATTGGGCCAGGCATCGGCAGCTGTTAAAAAATTGCAAATATCCCTGGTTTCCATGGAGTAAGAGCCGTTGCTGGGAACGTGATTATGACATCAATATTCATTGATTTGTCGCTACAGCCAAAAGTATTAGTTGGAGAGCAACGCGGTTAGCACCATTCGATTTCTCGTCACAAAATACGTCGGATTAACCTCTTATCAGCAGCACTGGAACAGTTTTTCCACTTTTGCATTTTTGCCTGGTCTTTCTGTTAATTGAAATCGGCTACACTGTACTATGTACAATCGCGACTGGTCATTACTATATTTAACTTTTGACTATAAGTTATGTGCCCTTCGGTAGCCCAGAAGACGTCAAATCTTTGGGCTAAGCCCATTTAACTCACCCAGCAATTGTCTTACTTCTAAGTCCAAGACAATCTCAATGTCTTTATCTACGTGTAGAAAAACCACACCATTTGTACGTGATAAACACAAGGTACTTGATACAGTCTGCTTGTAAAAAGTACAACTAAACACTGACCCACATTTATACGGTGCCAAAAGATGCGGAATTGGGCCAGGCATCGGCAGCTGTTAAAAAATTGCAAATATCCCTGGTTTCCATGGAGTAAGAGCCGTTGCTGGGCACGTTATTATGACATCAATGATCATTGAATTGTCGCTACAGCCAAAAGTATTGGTCGGAGAGCAACGCGGTTTGCACCATTCGATTTCTCGTCACAAAATACGTCGGATTAGCCTCTTACCAGCAGCACTGGAACAGTTTTTCCACTTTTGCATTTTTGCCTGGTCTTTTTGTTAATTGAAATCGGCTACACTGTACTCTGTACAATCGCGACTGGTCATTACTATATTCAACTTTTGACTATAAGTTATGTGCCCTTCGGTAGCCCAGAAGACGTCAAATCTTTGGGCTAAGCCCATTTAACTCACCCAGCAATTGTCTTACTTCTAAGTGCAAGACAATCTCAATGTCTTTATCTACGTGTAGAAAAACCACACCATTTGTACGTGAAAAACACAAGGTACTTGATACAGTCTGCTGTAAAAAGTACAACTGACCACAGACCCACATTTATAAGGTGCCAAAAGATGCGGAATTGAGCCAGGCATCGGCAGCTGTTGAAAAATTGCAAATATCCCTGGTTTCCATGGAGTAAGAGCCGTTGCTGGGCACGTGATTATGACATAAATGATCATTCAATTGTCGCTACAGCCAAAAGTATTAGTTGGAGAGCAACGCGGTTTGCACCATTCGATTTCTCGTCACAAAATACGTCGGATTAGCCTCTTACCAGCAGCACTGGAACAATTTTTCCACTTTTGCATTTTTGCCTGGTCTTATTGTTAATTGAAATCGGCTACACTGTACTCTGTACAATCGCGACTGGTCATTACTATATTCAACTTTTGACTATAAGTTATGTGCCCTTCGGTAGCCCAGAAGACCTGAAATCTTTGGGCCAAGCCCATTTAACTCACCCAGCAATTGTCTTACTTCTAAGTCCAAGACAATCTCAGTGTCTTTATCTACGTGTAGAAAAACCACACCATTTGTACGTAAAAAACACAAGGTACTTGATACAGTCTGCTGTAAAAAGTACAACTGAACACTGACCCACATTTATAAGGTGCCAAAAGATGCGGAATTGGGCCAGGCATCGGCAGCTGTTGAAAAATTGCAAATATCCCTGGTTTCCATGGAGTAAGAGCCGTTGCTGGGCACGTGATTATGACATCAATGATCATTGAATTGTCGCTACAGCCAAAAGTATTGGTCGGAGAGCAACGCGGTTTGCACCATTCGATTTCTCGTCACAAAATACGTCGGATTAGCCTCTTACCAGCAGCACTGGAACAGTTTTTCCACTTTTGCATTTTTCCCTGGTCTTTTTGTTAATTGAAATCGGCTACACTGTACTCTGTACAATCGCGACTGGTCATTACTATATTCAACTTTTGACTATAAGTTATGTGCCCTTCGGTAGCCCAGAAGACGTCAAATCTTTGGGCTAAGCCCATTTAACTCACCCAGCAATTGTCTTACTTCTAAGTCCAAGACAATCTCAATGTCTTTATCTACGTGTAGAAAAACCACACCATTTGTACGTGAAAAACACAAGGTACTTGATACAGTCTGCTGTAAAAAGTACAACTGAACACTGACCCACTTCAGTAAGGTGCCAAAAGATGCGGAATTGAGCCAGGCATCGGCAGCTGTTGAAAAATTGCAAATATCCCTGGTTTCCATGGAGTAAGAGCCGTTGCTGGGCACGTGATTATGACATTAATGATCATTCAATTGTCACTACAGCCAAAAGTATTGGTCGGAGAGCAACGCGATTTGCACCATTCAATTTCTCGTCACAAAATACGTCGGATTAGCCTCTTACCAGCAGCACTGGAACAGTTTTTCCACTTTTGCATTTTTGCCTGGTCTTTTTGTTAATTGAAATCGGCTACACTGTACTCTGTACAATCGCGACTGGTCATTACTATATTCAACTTTTGACTATAAGTTATGTGCCCTTCGGTAGCCCAGAAGACCTGAAATCTTTGGGCCAAGCCCATTTAACTCACCCAGCAATTGTCTTACTTCTAAGTCCAAGACAATCTCAATGTCTTTATCTACGTGTAGAAAAACCACACCATTTGTACGTGAAAAACACAAGGTACTTGATACAGTCTGCTGTAAAAAGTACAACTGACCACAGACCCACATTTATAAGGTGCCAAAAGATGCGGAATTGAGCCAGGCATCGGCAGCTGTTGAAAAATTGCAAATATCCCTGGTTTCCATGGAGTAAGAGCCGCTACTGGGCACGTGATTATGACATAAATGATCATTCAATTGTCACTACAGCCAAACGTATTGGTCGGAGAGCAACGCGGATTGCACCATTCGATTTCTCGTCACAAAATACGTCGGATTAGCCTCTTACCAGCAGCACTGGAACAGTTTTTCCACTTTTGCATTTTTGCCTGGTCTTTTTGTTAATTGAAATCGGCTACACTGTACTCTGTACAATCGCGACTGGTCATTACTATATTCAACTTTTGACTATAAGTTATGTGCCCTTCGGTAGCCCAGAAGATCTGAAATCTTTGGGCTAAGCCCATTTAACTCACCCAGCAATTGCCTTACTTCTAAGTGCAAGACAATCTCAATGTCTTTATCTACGTGTAGAAAAACCACACCATTTGTACGTGATAAACACAAGATACTTGATACAGTCTGCTGTAAAAAGTACAACTGAACACTGACCCACTTCAGTAAGGTGCCAAAAGATGCGGAATTGAGCCAGGCATCGGCAGCTGTTGAAAAATTGCAAATATCCCTGGTTTCCATGGAGTAAGAGCCGTTGCTGGGCACGTGATTATGACATAAATGATCATTCAATTGTCACTACAGCCAAAAGTATTGGTCGGAGAGCAACACGGTTTGCACCATTCAATTTCTCGTCACAAAATACGTCGGATTAGCCTCTTACCAGCAGCACTGGAACAGTTTTTCCACTTTTGCATTTTTGCCTGGTCTTTTTGTTAATTGAAATCTGCTACACTGTACTCTGTACAATCGCGACTGGTCATTACTATATTCAACTTTTGACTATAAGTTATGTGCCCTTCGGTAGCCCAGAAGACCTGAAATCTTTGGCCAAGCCCATTTAACTCACACCCAGCAATTGTCTTACTTCTAAGTCCAAGACATTCTCAATGTCTTAATCTACGTGTAGAAAAACCACACCATTTGTACGTGAAAAACACAAGGTACTTGATACAGTCTGCTGTAAAAAGTACAACTGACCACAGACCCACATTTATAAGGTGCCAAAAGATGCGGAATTGAGCCAAGGCATCGGCAGCTGTTGAAAAATTGCAAATATCCCTGGTTTCCATGGAGTAAGAGCCGTTGCTGGGCACGTGATTATGACATAAATGATCATTCAATTGTCGCTACAGCCAAACGTATTGGTCGGAGAGCAACGCGGATTGCACCATTCGATTTCTCGTCACAAAATACGTCGGATTAGCCTCTTACCAGCAGCACTGGAACAGTTTTTCCACTTTTGCATTTTTCCCTGGTCTTTTTGTTAATTGAAATCGGCTACACTGTACTCTGTACAATCGCGACTGGTCATTACTATATTCAACTTTTGACTATAAGTTATGTGCCCTTCGGTAGCCCAGAAGATCTGAAATCTTTGGGCTAAGCCCATTTAACTCACCCAGCAATTGCCTTACTTCTAAGTGCAAGACAATCTCAATGTCTTTATCTACGTGTAGAAAAACCACACCATTTGTACGTGATAAACACAAGGTACTTGATACAGTCTGCTGTAAAAAGTACAACTGAACACTGACCCACTTCAGTAAGGCCAAAAGATGCGGAATTGAGCCAGGCATCGGCAGCTGTTGAAAAATTGCAAATATCCCTGGTTTCCATGGAGTAAGAGCCGTTGCTGGGCACGTGATTATGACATCAATGATCATTGAATTGTCGCTACAGCCAAAAGTATTGGTCGGAGAGCAACGCGGTTTGCACCATTCGATTTCTTGTCACAAAATACGTCGGATTAGCCTCTTACCAGCAGCACTGGAACAGTTTTTCCACTTTTGCACTTTTGCCTGGTCTTTTTGTTAATTGAAATCGGCTACACTGTACTCTGTACAATCGCGACTGGTCATTACTATATTCAACTTTTGACTATAAGTTATGTGCCCTTCGGTAGCCCAGAAGACGTCAAATCTTTGGGCTAAGCCCATTTAACTCACCCAGCAATTGTCTTACTTCTAAGTCCAAGACAATCTCAATGTCTTTATCTACGTGTAGAAAAACCACACCATTTGTACGTGAAAAACACAAGGTACTTGATACAGTCTGCTGTAAAAAGTACAACTGACCACAGACCCACATGAATAAGGTGCCAAAAGATGCGGAATTGAGCCAGGCATCGGCAGCTGTTGAAAAATTGCAAATTTCCCTGGTTTCCATGGAGTAAGAGCCGTTGCTGGGCACGTGATTATGACATAAATGATCATTCAATTGTCGCTACAGCCAAAAGTATTGGTCGGAGAGCAACGCGGTTTGCACCATTCGATTTCTCGTCACAAAATACGTCGGATTAGCCTCTTACCAGCAGCACTGGAACAGTTTTTTCCACTTTTGCATTTTTGCCTGGTCTTTTTGTTAATTGAAAACTGCGAAACTGTACTCTGTACAATCGCGACTGGTCATTACTATATTCAACTTTTGACCATAAGTTATGTGCCCTTCGGTAGCCCAGAAGACCTGAAATCTTTGGGCCAAGCCCATTTAACTCACCCAGCAATTGTCTTACTTCTAAGTCCAAGACAATCTCAATGTCTTTATCTACGTGTAGAAAAACCACACCATTTGTACGTGAAAAACACAAGGTACTTGATACAGTGTGCTGTAAAAAGTACAACTGACCACAGACCCACATGAATAAGGTGCCAAAAGATGCGGAATTGAGCCAGGCATCGGCAGCTGTTGAAAAATTGCAAATTTCCCTGGTTTCCATGGAGTAAGAGCCGTTGCTGGGCACGTGATTATGACATAAATGATCATTCAATTGTCGCTACAGCCAAAAGTATTGGTCGGAGAGCAACGCGGTTTGCACCATTCGATTTCTCGTCACAAAATACGTCGGATTAACCTCTTATCAGCAGCACTGGAACAGTTTTTCCACTTTTGCATTTTTGCCTGGTCTTTCTGTTAATTGAAATCGGCTACACTGTACTCTGTACAATCGCGACTGGTCATTACTATATTCAACTTTTGACTATAATTATGTGCCCTTCGGTAGCCCAGAAGACGTCAAATCTTTGGGCTAAGCCCATTTAACTCACCCAGCAATTGTCTTACTTCTAAGTGCAAGACAATCTCAATGTCTTTATCTACGTGTAGAAAAACCACACCATTTGTACGTGAAAAACACAAGGTACTTGATACAGTCTGCTGTAAAAAGTACAACTGAACACTGACCCACTTCAGTAAGGTGCCAAAAGATGCGGAATTGAGCCAGGCATCGGCAGCTGTTAAAAAATTGTAAAGTTCCCTGGTTTCCATGGAGTAAGAGCCGTTGCTGGGCACGTGATTATGACATAAATGATCATTCAATTGTCACTACAGGCAAAAGTTTTAGTCGGAGAGCAACGCGGATTGCACCATTCGATTTCTCGTCACAAAATACGTCGGATTAGCCTCTTACCAGCAGCACTGGAACAGTTTTTCCACTTTTGCATTTTTACCTGGTCTTTTTGTTAATTGAAATCGGCTACACTGTACTCTGTACAATCGCGACTGGTCATTACTATATTCAACTTTTGACTATAAGTTATGTGCCCTTCGGTAGCCCAGAAGATCTGAAATCTTTGGGCTAAGCCCATTTAACTCACCCAGCAATTGCCTTACTTCTAAGTGCAAGACAATCTCAATGTCTTTATCTACGTGTAGAAAAACCACACCATTTGTACGTGATAAACACAAGGTACTTGATACAGTCTGCTGTAAAAAGTACAACTGAACACTGACCCACTTCAGTAAGGTGCCAAAAGATGCGGAATTGAGCCAGGCATCGGCAGCTGTTGAAAAATTGCAAATATCCCTGGTTTCCATGGAGTAAGAGCCGTTGCTGGGCACGTGATTATGACATAAATGATCATTCAATTGTCACTACAGCCAAAAGTATTGGTCGGAGAGCAACGCGGTTTGCACCATTCAATTTCTCGTCACAAAATACGTCGGATTAGCCTCTTACCAGTAGCACTGGAACAGTTTTTCCACTTTTGCATTTTTGCCTGGTCTTTTTGTTAATTGAAATCGGCTACACTGTACTCTGTACAATCGCGACTGGTCATTACTATATTCAACTTTTGACTATAAGTTATGTGCCCTTCGGTAGCCCAGAAGACCTGAAATCTTTGGGCCAAGCCCATTTAACTCACCCAGCAATTGTCTTACTTCTAAGTCCAAGACAATCTCAATGTCTTTATCTACGTGTAGAAAAACCACACCATTTGTACGTGAAAAACACAAGGTACTTGATACAGTCTGCTGTAAAAAGTACAACTGAACACTGACCCACTTCAGTAAGGTGCCAAAAGATGCGGAATTGAGCCAGGCATCGGCAGCTGTTGAAAAATTGCAAATATCCCTGGTTTCCATGGAGTAAGAGCCGTTGCTGGGCACGTGATTATGACATAAATGATCATTCAATTGTCACTACAGCCAAAAGTATTGGTCGGAGAGCAACGCGATTTGCACCATTCAATTTCTCGTCACAAAATACGTCGGATTAGCCTCTTACCAGCAGCACTGGAACAGTTTTTCCACTTTTGCATTTTTGCCTGGTCTTTTTGTTAATTGAAATCGGCTACACTGTACTCTGTACAATCGCGACTGGTCATTACTATATTCAACTTTTGACTATAAGTTATGTGCCCTTCGGTAGCCCAGAAGACGTCAAATCTTTGGGCTAAGCCCATTTAACTCACCCAGCAATTGTCTTACTTCTAAGTCCAAGACAATCTCAATGTCTTTATCTACGTGTAGAAAAACCACACCATTTGTACGTGAAAAACACAAGGTACTTGATACAGTCTGCTGTAAAAAGTACAACTGACCACAGACCCACTTCAGTAAGGTGCCAAAAGATGCGGAATTGAGCCAGGCATCGGCAGCTGTTGAAAAATTGCAAATTTCCCTGGTTTCCATGGAGTAAGAGCCGTTGCTGGGCACGTGATTATGACATAAATGATCATTCAATTGTCGCTACAGCCAAAAGTATTGGTCGGAGAGCAACGCGGTTTGCACCATTCGATTTCTCGCCACAAAATACGTCGGATTAGCCTCTTACCAGCAGCACTGGAACAGTTTTTCCACTTTTGCATTTTTGCCTGGTCTTTTTGTTAATTGAAAACTGCGAAACTGTACTCTGTAAAATCGCGACTGGTCATTACTATATTCAACTTTTGACAATAAGTTATGTGCCCTTCGGTAGCCCAGAAGACCTGAAATCTTTGGGCCAAGCCATTTAACTCACCCAGCAATTGTCTTACTTCTAAGTCCAAGACAATCTCAATGTCTTTATCTACGTGTAGAAAAACCACACCATTTGTACGTGAAAAACACAAGGTACTTGATACAGTCTGCTGTAAAAAGTACAACTGACCACAGACCCACATGAATAAGGTGCCAAAAGATGCGGAATTGGGCCAGGCATAGGCAGCTGTTAAAAAATTGCAAATATCCCTGGTTTCCATGGAGTAAGAGCCGTTGCTGGGAACGTGATTATGACATCAATATTCATTGATTTGTCGCTACAGCCAAAAGTATTAGTTGGAGAGCAACGCGGTTAGCACCATTCGATTTCTCGTCACAAAATACGTCGGATTAACCTCTTATCAGCAGCACTGGAACAGTTTTTCCACTTTTGCATTTTTGCCTGGTCTTTCTGTTAATTGAAATCGGCTACACTGTACTATGTACAATCGCGACTGGTCATTACTATATTTAACTTTTGACTATAAGTTATGTGCCCTTCGGTAGCCCAGAAGACGTCAAATCTTTGGGCTAAGCCCATTTAACTCACCCAGCAATTGTCTTACTTCTAAGTCCAAGACAATCTCAATGTCTTTATCTACGTGTAGAAAAACCACACCATTTGTACGTGATAAACACAAGGTACTTGATACAGTCTGCTGTAAAAAGTACAACTAAACACTGACCCACATTTATAAGGTGCCAAAAGATGCGGAATTGGGCCAGGCATCGGCAGCTGTTAAAAAATTGCAAATATCCCTGGTTTCCATGGAGTAAGAGCCGTTGCTGGGCACGTTATTATGACATCAATGATCATTGAATTGTCGCTACAGCCAAAAGTATTGGTCGGAGAGCAACGCGGTTTGCACCATTCGATTTCTCGTCACAAAATACGTCGGATTAGCCTCTTACCAGCAGCACTGGAACAGTTTTTCCACTTTTGCATTTTTGCCTGGTCTTTTTGTTAATTGAAATCGGCTACACTGTACTCTGTACAATCGCGACTGGTCATTACTATATTCAACTTTTGACTATAAGTTATGTGCCCTTCGGTAGCCTAGAAGACGTCAAATCTTTGGGCTAAGCCCATTTAACTCACCCAGCAATTGTCTTACTTCTAAGTCAAAGACAATCTCAATGTCTTTATCTACGTGTAGAAAAACCACACCATTTGTACGTGATAAACACAAGGTACTTGATACAGTCTGCTGTAAAAAGTACAACTAAACACTGACCCACATTTATAGAGTGCCAAAAGATGCGGAATTGGGCCAGGCATCGGCAGCTGTTGAAAAATTGCAAATTTCCCTGGTTTCCATGGAGTAAGAGATGTTGCTACGCACGTGATTATGACATAAATGATCATTCAATTGTCACTACAGCCAAAAGTATTGGTCGGAGAGCAACGCGGTTTGCACCATTCAATTTCTCGTCACAAAATACGTCGGATTAGCCTCTTACCAGCAGCACTGGAACAGTTTTTCCACTTTTGCATTTTTGCCTGGTCTTTTTGTTAATTGAAATCGGCTACACTGTACTATGTACAATCGCGACTGGTCATTACTATATTCAACTTTTGACTATAAGCTATGTGCCCTTCGGTAGCCCAGAAGACCTGAAATCTTTGGGCCAAGCCCATTTAACTCACCCAGCAATTGTCTTACTTCTAAGTCCAAGACAATCTCAGTGTCTTTATCTACGTGTAGAAAAACCACACCATTTGTACGTGATAAACACAAGGTACTTGATACAGTCTGCTGTAAAAAGTACAACTAAACACTGACCCACATTTATAAGGTGCCAAAGAGATGCGGAATTGGGCCAGGCATCGGCAGCTGTTAAAAAATTGCAAATATCCCTGCTTTCCATGGAGTAAGAGCCGTTGCTGGGCACGTGATTATGACATTAATGATCATTCAATTGTCGCTACAGCCAAACGTATTGGTCGGAGAGCAACACGGTTTGCACCATTCGATTTCTCGTCACAAAATACGTCGGATTAGCCTCTTACCAGCAGCACTGGAACAGTTTTTCCACTTTTGCATTTTTGCCTGGTCTTTTTGTTAATTGAAATCGGCTACACTGTACTCTGTACAATCGCGACTGGTCATTACTATATTCAACTTTTGACTATAAGTTATGTGCCCTTCGGTAGCCTAGAAGACGTCAAATCTTTGGGCTAAGCCCATTTAACTCACCCAGCAATTGTCTTACTTCTAAGTCAAAGACAATCTCAATGTCTTTATCTACGTGTAGAAAAACCACACCATTTGTACGTGATAAACACAAGGTACTTGATACAGTCTGCTGTAAAAAGTACAACTAAACACTGACCCACATTTATAGAGTGCCAAAAGATGCGGAATTGGGCCAGGCATCGGCAGCTGTTAAAAAATTGCAAATATCCCTGGTTTCCATGGAGTAAGAGCCGTTGCTGGGAACGTGATTATGACATCAATATTCATTGATTTGTCGCTACAGCCAAAAGTATTAGTTGGAGAGCAACGCGGTTAGCACCATTCGATTTCTCGTCACAAAATACGTCGGATTAACCTCTTATCAGCAGCACTGGAACAGTTTTTCCACTTTTGCATTTTTGCCTGGTCTTTCTGTTAATTGAAATCGGCTACACTGTACTATGTACAATCGCGACTGGTCATTACTATATTTAACTTTTGACTATAAGTTATGTGCCCTTCGGTAGCCCAGAAGACGTCAAATCTTTGGGCTAAGCCCATTTAACTCACCCAGCAATTGTCTTACTTCTAAGTCCAAGACAATCTCAATGTCTTTATCTACGTGTAGAAAAACCACACCATTTGTACGTGATAAACACAAGGTACTTGATACAGTCTGCTGTAAAAAGTACAACTAAACACTGACCCACATTTATAAGGTGCCAAAAGATGCGGAATTGGGCCAGGCATCGGCAGCTGTTAAAAAATTGCAAATATCCCTGGTTTCCATGGAGTAAGAGCCGTTGCTGGGCACGTTATTATGACATCAATGATCATTGAATTGTCGCTACAGCCAAAAGTATTGGTCGGAGAGCAACGCGGTTTGCACCATTCGATTTCTCGTCACAAAATACGTCGGATTAGCCTCTTACCAGCAGCACTGGAACAGTTTTTCCACTTTTGCATTTTTGCCTGGTCTTTTTGTTAATTGAAATCGGCTACACTGTACTCTGTACAATCGCGACTGGTCATTACTATATTCAACTTTTGACTATAAGTTATGTGCCCTTCGGTAGCCTAGAAGACGTCAAATCTTTGGGCTAAGCCCATTTAACTCACCCAGCAATTGTCTTACTTCTAAGTCAAAGACAATCTCAATGTCTTTATCTACGTGTAGAAAAACCACACCATTTGTACGTGATAAACACAAGGTACTTGATACAGTCTGCTGTAAAAAGTACAACTAAACACTGACCCACATTTATAGAGTGCCAAAAGATGCGGAATTGGGCCAGGCATCGGCAGCTGTTGAAAAATTGCAAATTTCCCTGGTTTCCATGGAGTAAGAGATGTTGCTACGCACGTGATTATGACATAAATGATCATTCAATTGTCACTACAGCCAAACGTATTGGTCGGAGAGCAACGCGGTTTGCACCATTCAATTTCTCGTCACAAAATACGTCGGATTAGCCTCTTACCAGCAGCACTGGAACAGTTTTTCCACTTTTGCATTTTTGCCTGGTCTTTTTGTTAATTGAAATCGGCTACACTGTACTATGTACAATCGCGACTGGTCATTACTATATTCAACTTTTGACTATAAGCTATGTGCCCTTCGGTAGCCCAGAAGACCTGAAATCTTTGGGCCAAGCCCATTTAACTCACCCAGCAATTGTCTTACTTCTAAGTCCAAGACAATCTCAGTGTCTTTATCTACGTGTAGAAAAACCACACCATTTGTACGTGATAAACACAAGGTACTTGATACAGTCTGCTGTAAAAAGTACAACTAAACACTGACCCACATTTATAAGGTGCCAAAGAGATGCGGAATTGGGCCAGGCATCGGCAGCTGTTAAAAAATTGCAAATATCCCTGCTTTCCATGGAGTAAGAGCCGTTGCTGGGCACGTGATTATGACATTAATGATCATTCAATTGTCGCTACAGCCAAACGTATTGGTCGGAGAGCAACACGGTTTGCACCATTCGATTTCTCGTCACAAAATACGTCGGATTAGCCTCTTACCAGCAGCACTGGAACAGTTTTTCCACTTTTGCATTTTTGCCTGGTCTTTTTGTTAATTGAAATCGGCTACACTGTACTCTGTACAATCGCGACTGGTCATTACTATATTCAACTTTTGACTATAAGTTATGTGCCCTTCGGTAGCCTAGAAGACGTCAAATCTTTGGGCTAAGCCCATTTAACTCACCCAGCAATCGTCTTACTTCTAAGTCAAAGACAATCTCAATGTCTTTATCTACGTGTAGAAAAACCACACCATTTGTACGTGATAAACACAAGGTACTTGATACAGTCTGCTGTAAAAAGTACAACTAAACACTGACCCACATTTATAGAGTGCCAAAAGATGCGGAATTGGGCCAGGCATCGGCAGCTGTTGAAAAATTGCAAATTTCCCTGGTTTCCATGGAGTAAGAGATGTTGCTACGCACGTGATTATGACATAAATGATCATTCAATTGTCACTACAGCCAAAAGTATTGGTCGGAGAGCAACGCGGTTTGCACCATTCAATTTCTCGTCACAAAATACGTCGGATTAGCCTCTTACCAGCAGCACTGGAACAGTTTTTCCACTTTTGCATTTTTGCCTGGTCTTTTTTTAATTGAAATCGGCTACACTGTACTATGTACAATCGCGACTGGTCATTACTATATTCAACTTTTGACTATAAGCTATGTGCCCTTCGGTAGCCCAGAAGACCTGAAATCTTTGGGCCAAGCCCATTTAACTCACCCAGCAATTGTCTTACTTCTAAGTCCAAGACAATCTCAGTGTCTTTATCTACGTGTAGAAAAACCACACCATTTGTACGTGAAAAACACAAGGTACTTGATACAGTCTGCTGTAAAAAGTACAACTAAACACTGACCCACATTTATAAGGTGCCAAAGAGATGCGGAATTGGGCCAGGCATCGGCAGCTGTTAAAAAATTGCAAATATCCCTGCTTTCCATGGAGTAAGAGCCGTTGCTGGGCACGTGATTATGACATTAATGATCATTCAATTGTCGCTACAGCCAAAAGTATTGGTCGGAGAGCAACACGGTTTGCACCATTCGATTTCTCGTCACAAAATACGTCGGATTAGCCTCTTACCAGCAGCACTGGAACAGTTTTTCCACTTTTGCATTTTTGCCTGGTCTTTTTGTTAATTGAAATCGGCTACACTGTACTCTGTACAATCGCGACTGGTCATTACTATATTCAACTTTTGACTATAAGTTATGTGCCCTTCGGTAGCCCAGAAGATCTGAAATCTTTGGGCTAAGCCCATTTAACTCACCCAGCAATTGCCTTACTTCTAAGTGCAAGACAATCTCAATGTCTTTATCTACGTGTAGAAAAACCACACCATTTGTACGTGATAAACGCAAGGTACTTGATACAGTCTGCTGTAAAAAGTACAACTGAACACTGACCCACTTCAGTAAGGTGCCAAAAGATGCGGAATTGAGCCAGGCATCGGCAGCTGTTGAAAAATTGCAAATATCCCTGGTTTCCATGGAGTAAGAGCCGTTGCTGGGCACGTGATTATGACATAAATGATCATTCAATTGTCACTACAGCCAAAAGTATTGGTCGGAGAGCAACGCGGTTTGCACCATTCAATTTCTCGTCACAAAATACGTCGGATTAGCCTCTTACCAGTAGCACTGGAACAGTTTTTCCACTTTTGCATTTTTGCCTGGTCTTTTTGTTAATTGAAATCGGCTACACTGTACTCTGTACAATCGCGACTGGTCATTACTATATTCAACTTTTGACTATAAGTTATGTGCCCTTCGGTAGCCCAGAAGACCTGAAATCTTTGGGCCAAGCCCATTTAACTCACCCAGCAATTGCCTTACTTCTAAGTGCAAGACAATCTCAATGTCTTTATATACGTGTAGAAAAACCACACCATTTGTACGTGATAAACACAAGGTACTTGATACAGTCTGCTGTAAAAAGTACAACTGAACACTGACCAACTTCAGTAAGGTGCCAAAAGATGCGGAATTGAGCCAGGCATCGGCAGCTGTTGAAAAATTGCAAATATCCCTGGTTTCCATGGAGTAAGAGCCGTTGCTGGGCACGTGATTATGACATAAATGATCATTCAATTGTCACTACAGCCAAAAGTATTGGTCGGAGAGCAACGCGGTTTGCACCATTCAATTTCTCGTCACAAAATACGTCGGATTAGCCTCTTACCAGTAGCACTGGAACAGTTTTTCCACTTTTGCATTTTTGCCTGGTCTTTTTGTTAATTGAAATCGGCTACACTGTACTCTGTACAATCGCGACTGGTCATTACTATATTCAACTTTTGACTATAAGTTATGTGCCCTTCGGTAGCCCAGAAGACCTGAAATCTTTGGGCTAAGCCCATTTAACTCACCCAGCAATTGTCTTACTTCTAAGTCCAAGACAATCTCAATGTCTTTATCTACGTGTAGAAAAACCACACCATTTGTACGTGAAAAACACAAGGTACTTGATACAGTCTGCTGTAAAAAGTACAACTGAACACTGACCCACTTCAGTAAGGTGCCAAAAGATGCGGAATTGAGCCAGGCATCGGCAGCTGTTGAAAAATTGCAAATATCCCTGGTTTCCATGGAGTAAGAGCCGTTGCTGGGCACGTGATTATGACATAAATGATCATTCAATTGTCACTACAGCCAAAAGTATTGGTCGGAGAGCAACGCGATTTGCACCATTCAATTTCTCGTCACAAAATACGTCGGATTAGCCTCTTACCAGCAGCACTGGAACAGTTTTTCCACTTTTGCATTTTTGCCTGGTCTTTTTGTTAATTGAAATCGGCTACACTGTACTCTGTACAATCGCGACTGGTCATTACTATATTCAACTTTTGACTATAAGTTATGTGCCCTTCGGTAGCCCAGAAGACCTGAAATCTTTGGGCCAAGCCCATTTAACTCACCCAGCAATTGTCTTACTTCTAAGTCCAAGACAATCTCAATGTCTTTATCTACGTGTAGAAAAACCACACCATTTGTACGTGAAAAACACAAGGTACTTGATACAGTCTGCTGTAAAAAGTACAACTGACCACAGACCCACATTTATAAGGTGCCAAAAGATGCGGAATTGAGCCAGGCATCGGCAGCTGCTGAAAAATTGCAAATTTCCCTGGTTTCCATGGAGTAAGAGCCGTTGCTGGGCACGTGATTATGACATAAATGATCATTCAATTGTCGCTACAGCCAAACGTATTGGTCGGAGAGCAACGCGGATTGCACCATTCGATTTCTCGTCACAAAATACGTCGGATTAGCCTCTTACCAGCAGCACTGGAACAGTTTTTCCACTTTTGCATTTTTCCCTGGTCTTTTTGTTAATTGAAATCGGCTACACTGTACTCTGTACAATCGCGACTGGTCATTACTATATTCAACTTTTGACTATAAGTTATGTGCCCTTCGGTAGCCCAGAAGATCTGAAATCTTTGGGCTAAGCCCATTTAACTCACCCAGCAATTGCCTTACTTCTAAGTGCAAGACAATCTCAATGTCTTTATCTACGTGTAGAAAAACCACACCATTTGTACGTGATAAACACAAGATACTTGATACAGTCTGCTGTAAAAAGTACAACTGAACACTGACCCACTTCAGTAAGGTGCCAAAAGATGCGGAATTGAGCCAGGCATCGGCAGCTGTTGAAAAATTGCAAATATCCCTGGTTTCCATGGAGTAAGAGCCGTTGCTGGGCACGTGATTATGACATAAATGATCATTCAATTGTCACTACAGCCAAAAGTATTGGTCGGAGAGCAACACGGTTTGCACCATTCAATTTCTCGTCACAAAATACGTCGGATTAGCCTCTTACCAGCAGCACTGGAACAGTTTTTCCACTTTTGCATTTTTGCCTGGTCTTTTTGTTAATTGAAATCTGCTACACTGTACTCTGTACAATCGCGACTGGTCATTACTATATTCAACTTTTGACCATAAGTTATGTGCCCTTCGGTAGCCCAGAAGACCTGAAATCTTTGGGCCAAGCCCATTTAACTCACCCAGCAATTGTCTTACTTCTAAGTCCAAGACAATCTCAATGTCTTTATCTACGTGTAGAAAAACCACACCATTTGTACGTGAAAAACACAAGGTACTTGATACAGTATGCTGTAAAAAGTACAACTAACCACAGACCCACATTTATAAGGTGCCAAAAGATGCGGAATTGAGCCAGGCATCGGCAGCTGTTGAAAAATTGCAAATATCCCTGGTTTCCATGGAGTAAGAGCCGTTGCTGGGCACGTGATTATGA
>NW_027018367.1:0-35016 GCF_032854445.1 Liolophura sinensis
GTGACTATGACATCAATGATCATTCAATTGTCGCTTCAGCCAAAAGTATTGGTCGGAGAGCAACGCGGTTTGCACCATTCGATTTCTCGTGACAAAATACGTCGGATTAGCCTCTTACCAGCAGCACTGGAACAGTTTTTCCACTTTTGCATTTTTGCCTGGTGTTTTTGTTAATTGAAATCGGATACACTGTACTATGCACAATCGCGACTGGTCGTTACTATATTCAACTTTTAACTATACGTTATGTGCCCTTCGGTAGCCCAGAAGACGTCAAATCTTTGGGCTAAGCCCATTTAACTCACCCAGCAATTGTCTTACTTTTAAGTCCAAGACAATCTCAATGTCTTTATCTACGTGTAGAAAAACCACACCATTCGTACATAAAAAACACAATGTACTAGATACAGTCTGCTGTAAAAAGTACAACTGATCACTGAACCACATCTATAAGGTTCTAATAGATGCGGAATTGGGCCAGGCATCGGCAGCTGTTAAAAAATTGCATATTTCCCTGGTTTCCATGGAGTAAGAGCCGTTGCTGGGCACGTGACTATGACATCAATGATCATTCAATTGTGGCTACAGCCAAAAGTATTGGTCGGAGAGCAACGCGGTTTGCACCATTCGATTTCTCGTGACAAAATACGTCGGATTAACCTTTTACCAGTAGCACTGGAAGAGTTTTTCCACTTTTGTATTTTTGCCTGGTCTTTTTGTTAATTGAAATCGGCTACACTGTACTATGTACAATCGCGACTGGTCATTATTATATTCAACTTTTGACTATAAGTTATGTGCCCTTCTGTAGCCCAGAAGACGTCAAATCTTTGGGCTAAACCCATTAAACTCACCCAGCAATTGTCTTACTTCTAAGTCCAAGACAATCTCAATGTCTTTATCTACGTGTAGAAAAACCACACCATTTGTACATAAAAAACACAAGGTACTAGATACAGTCTACTGTAAAAAGTACAACTGATCACTGACCCACATCAATAAGGTTCTAAAAGATGCGGAATTGGCCCAGGCATCGGCAGCTGTTTAAAAAATTGCAAATTTCCCTGGTTTCCAAGGAGTAAGAGCCGTTGCTGGGCACGTGACTATGACATCAATGATCATTCAATTGTCGCTACAGCCAAAAGTATTGGTCGGAGAGCAACGCGGTTTGCACCATTCGATTTCTCGTGACAAAATACGTCGGATTAGTCTCTTACCAGCAGCACTGGAACAGTTTTTCCACTTTTGCATTTTTGCCTGGTCTTTTTGTTAATTGAAATCGGATACACTGTACTATGCACAATCGCGACTGGTCGTTACTATATTCAACTTTTAACTATACGTTATGTGCCCTTCGGTAGCCCAGAAGACGTCAAATCTTTGGGCTAAGCCCATTTAACTCATCCAGCAATTGTCTTACTTTTAAGTCCAAGACAATCTCAATGTCTTTATCTACGTGTAGAAAAACCACACCATTCGTACATAAAAAACACAATGTACTAGATACAGTCTGTTGTAAAAAGTACAACTGATCACTGAACCACATCTATAAGGTTCTAATAGATGCGGAATTGGGCCAGGCATCGGCATCTGTTTAAAAAATTGCAAATTTCCCTGGTTTCCATGGAGTAAGAGCCGTTACTGGGCACGTGACTATGACATCAATGATCATTCAATTGTGGCTACAGCGAAAAGTATTGGTCGGAGAGCAACGCGGTTTGCACCATTCGATTTCTCGTGACAAAATACGTCGGATTAGTCTCTTACCAGCAGCACTGGAACAGTTTTTCCACTTTTGCATTTTTGCCTGGTCTTTTTGTTAATTTGAAATCGGATACAATCTACTATGTACAATCGCAACTGGTCATTACTATATTCAACTTTTGACTATAAGTTATGTGCCCTTCTGTAGCCCAGAAGACGTCAAATCTTTGGGCTAAGCCCATTTAACTCACCCAGCAATTGTCTTACTTCTAAGTCCAAGACAATTTCAATGCCTTTATCTACGTGTAGAAAAACCACACCATTCGTACATAAAAAACACAATGTACTAGATACAGTCTGCTGTAAAAAGTACAACTGATCACTGAACCACATCTATAAGGTTCTAATAGATGCGGAATTGGGCCAGGCATCGGCAGCTGTTTAAAAAATTGCAAATTTCCCTGGTTTCCATGGAGTAAGAGCCGTTGCTGGGCACGTGACTATGACATCAATGATCATTCAATTGTCGCTACAGCCAAAAGTATTGGTCGGAGAGCAACGCGGTTTGCACCATTCGATTTCTCGTCACAAAATACGTCGGATTAGCCTCTTACCAGCAGCACTGGAACAGTTTTTCCACTTTTGCATTTTTGCCTGGTCTTTTTGTTAATTTGAAATCGGATACAATCTAATATGTACAATCGCGACTGGTCATTACTATATTCAACTTTTGACTATAAGTTATGTGCCCTTCTGTAGCCCAGAAGACGTCAAATCTTTGGGCTAAGCCCATTTAACTCACCCAGCAATTGTCTTACTTCTAAGTCCAAGACAATTTCAATGCCTTTATCTACGTGTAGAAATACCACACCATTCGTACATAAAAAACACAATGTACTAGATACAGTCTGCTGTAAAAAGTACAACTGATCACTGAACCACATCTATAAGGTTCTAATAGATGCGGAATTGGGCCAGGCATCGGCAGCTGTTTAAAAAATTGCAAATTTCCCTGGTTTCCATGGAGTAAGAGCCGTTGCTGGGCACGTGACTATGACATCAATGATCATTCAATTGTCGCTACAGCCAAAAGTATTGGTCGGAGAGCAACGCGGTTTGCACCATTCGATTTCTCGTCACAAAATACGTCGGATTAGCCTCTTACCAGCAGCACTGGAACAGTTTTTCCACTTTTGCATTTTTGCCTGGTCTTTTTGTTAATTTGAAATCGGATACAATCTAATATGTACAATCGCGACTGGTCATTACTATATTCAACTTTTGACTATAAGTTATGTGCCCTTCTGTAGCCCAGAAGACGTCAAATCTTTGGGCTAAGCCCATTTAACTCACCCAACAATTGTCTTACTTTTAAGTCCAAGACAATCTCAATGTCTTTATCTACGTGTAGAAAAACCACACCATTCGTACATAAAAAACACAATGTACTAGATACAGTCTGCTGTAAAAAGTACAACTGATCACTGAACCACATCTATAAGGTTCTAATAGATGCGGAATTGGGCCAGGCATCGGCAGCTGTTAAAAAATTGCATATTTCCCTGATTTCCATGGAGTAAGAGCCGTTGCTGGGCACGTGACTATGACATCAATGATCATTCAATTGTGGCTACAGCCAAAAGTATTGGTCGGAGAGCAACGCGGTTTGCACCATTCGATTTCTCGTGACAAAATACGTCGGATTAGCCTCTTACCAGCAGCACTGCAACAGATTTTCCACTTTTGCATTTTTGCCTGGTCTTTTTGTTAATTGAAATCGGCTACACTGTACTATGTACAATCGCGACTGGTCTTTATTATATTCAACTTTTGACTATAAGTTATGTGCCCTTCGGTAGCCCAGAAGACGTCAAATCTTTGGGCTAAACCCATTAAACTCACCCAGCAATTGTCTTACTTCTAAGTCCAAGACAATCTCAATGTCTTTATCTACGTGTAGAAAAACCACACCATTTGTACATAAAAAACACAAGGTACTAGATACAGTCTGCTGTAAAAAGTACAACTGATCACTGACCCACATCAATAAGGTTCTAAAAGATGCGGAATTAGCCCAGGCATCGGCAGCTGTTTAAAAAATTGCAAATTTCCCTGGTTTCCATGGAGTAAGAGCCGTTGCTGGGCACGTGACTATGACATCAATGATCATTCAATTGTCGCTACAGCCAAAAGTATTGGTCGGAGAGCAACGCTGTTTGCACCATTCGATTTCTCGTGACAAAATACGTCGGATTAGTCTCTTACCAGCAGCACCGGAACAGTTTTTCCACTTTTGCATTTTTGCCTGGTCTTTTTGTTAATTGAAATCGGATACACTGTACTATGCACAATCGCGACTGGTCGTTACTATATTCAACTTTTGACTATAAGTTATGTGCCCTTCGGTAGCCCAGAAGACGTCAAATCTTTGGGCTAAGCCCATCTTACTTACAAAGCAATTGTCTTACTTCTAAGTCCAAGACAATCTCAATGTCTTTATCTACGTGTAGAAAAACCACACCATTTGTACATAAAAAACACAAGGTACTAGATACAGTCTACTGTAAAAAGTACAACTGATCACTGACCCACATCAATAAGGTTCTAAAAGATGCGGAATTGGCCCAGGCATCGGCAGCTGTTTAAAAAATTGCAAATTTCCCTGGTTTCCAAGGAGTAAGAGCCGTTGCTGGGCACGTGACTATGACATCAATGATCATTCAATTGTCGCTACAGCCAAAAGTATTGGTCGGAGAGCAACGCGGTTTGCACCATTCGATTTCTCGTGACAAAATACGTCGGATTAGTCTCTTACCAGCAGCACTGGAACAGTTTTTCCACTTTTGCATTTTTGCCTGGTCTTTTTGTTAATTGAAATCGGATACACTGTACTATGCACAATCGCGACTGGTCGTTACTATATTCAACTTTTAACTATACGTTATGTGCCCTTCGGTAGCCCAGAAGACGTCAAATCTTTGGGCTAAGCCCATTTAACTCATCCAGCAATTGTCTTACTTTTAAGTCCAAGACAATCTCAATGTCTTTATCTACGTGTAGAAAAACCACACCATTCGTACATAAAAAACACAATGTACTAGATACAGTCTGTTGTAAAAAGTACAACTGATCACTGAACCACATCTATAAGGTTCTAATAGATGCGGAATTGGGCCAGGCATCGGCATCTGTTTAAAAAATTGCAAATTTCCCTGGTTTCCATGGAGTAAGAGCCGTTGCTGGGCACGTGACTATGACATCAATGATCATTCAATTGTGGCTACAGCGAAAAGTATTGGTCGGAGAGCAACGCGGTTTGCACCATTCGATTTCTCGTGACAAAATACGTCCGATTAGCCTCTTACCAGCAGCACTGGAACAGTTTTTCCACTTTTGCATTTTTGCCTGGTCTTTTTGTTAATTTGAAATCGGATACAATCTACTATGTACAATCGCAACTGGTCATTACTATATTCAACTTTTGACTATAAGTTATGTGCCCTTCTGTAGCCCAGAAGACGTCAAATCTTTGGGCTAAGCCCATTTAACTCACCCAGCAATTGTCTTACTTCTAAGTCCAAGACAATTTCAATGCCTTTATCTACGTGTAGAAATACCACACCATTCGTACATAAAAAACACAATGTACTAGATACAGTCTGCTGTAAAAAGTACAACTGATCACTGAACCACATCTATAAGGTTCTAATAGATGCGGAATTGGGCCAGGCATCGGCAGCTGTTTAAAAAATTGCAAATTTCCCTGGTTTCCATGGAGTAAGAGCCGTTGCTGGGCACGTGACTATGACATCAATGATCATTCAATTGTCGCTACAGCCAAAAGTATTGGTCGGAGAGCAACGCGGTTTGCACCATTCGATTTCTCGTGACAAAATACGTCGGATTAGTCTCTTACCAGCAGCACTGGAACAGTTTTTCCACTTTTGCATTTTTGCCTGGTCTTTTTGTTAATTGAAATCGGCTACACTGTACTATGCACAATCGCGACTGGTCGTTACTATATTCAACTTTTAACTATACGTTATGTGCCCTTCGGTAGCCCAGAAGACGTCAAATCTTTGGGCTAAGCCCATTTAACTCATCCAGCAATTGTCTTACTTTTAAGTCCAAGACAATCTCAATGTCTTTATCTACGTGTAGAAAAACCACACCATTCGTACATAAAAAACACAATGTACTAGATACAGTCTGTTGTAAAAAGTACAACTGATCACTGAACCACATCTATAAGGTTCTAATAGATGCGGAATTGGGCCAGGCATCGGCATCTGTTTAAAAAATTGCAAATTTCCCTGGTTTCCATGGAGTAAGAGCCGTTACTGGGCACGTGACTATGACATCAATGATCATTCAATTGTGGCTACAGCGAAAAGTATTGGTCGGAGAGCAACGCGGTTTGCACCATTCGATTTCTCGTGACAAAATACGTCCGATTAGCCTCTTACCAGCAGCACTGGAACAGTTTTTCCACTTTTGCATTTTTGCCTGGTCTTTTTGTTAATTTGAAATCGGATACAATCTACTATGTACAATCGCAACTGGTCATTACTATATTCAACTTTTGACTATAAGTTATGTGCCCTTCTGTAGCCCAGAAGACGTCAAATCTTTGGGCTAAGCCCATTTAACTCACCCAGCAATTGTCTTACTTCTAAGTCCAAGACAATTTCAATGCCTTTATCTACGTGTAGAAATACCACACCATTCGTACATAAAAAACACAATGTACTAGATACAGTCTGCTGTAAAAAGTACAACTGATCACTGAACCACATCTATAAGGTTCTAATAGATGCGGAATTGGGCCAGGCATCGGCAGCTGTTTAAAAAATTGCAAATTTCCCTGGTTTCCATGGATTAACAGCCGTTGCTGGGCACGTGACTATGACATCAATGATCATTCAATTGTCGCTACAGCCAAAACTATTGGTCGGAGAGCAACGCGGTTTGCACCATTCGATTTCTCGTCACAAAATACGTCGGATTAGCCTCTTACCAGCAGCACTGGAACAGTTTTTCCACTTTTGCATTTTTGCCTGGTCTTTTTGTTAATTTGAAATCGGATACAATCTAATATGTACAATCGCGACTGGTCATTACTATATTCAACTTTTGACTATAAGTTATGTGCCCTTCTGTAGCCCAGAAGACGTCAAATCTTTGGGCTAAGCCCATTTAACTCACCCAACAATTGTCTTACTTTTAAGTCCAAGACAATCTCAATGTCTTTATCTACGTGTAGAAAAACCACACCATTCGTACATAAAAAACACAATGTACTAGATACAGTCTGCTGTAAAAAGTACAACTGATCACTGAACCACATCTATAAGGTTCTAATAGATGCGGAATTGGGCCAGGCATCGGCAGCTGTTAAAAAATTGCATATTTCCCTGGTTTCCATGGAGTAAGAGCCGTTGCTGGGCACGTGACTATGACATCAATGATCATTCAATTGTGGCTACAGCCAAAAGTATTGGTCGGAGAGCAACGCGGTTTGCACCATTCGATTTCTCGTGACAAAATACGTCGGATTAGCCTCTTACCAGTAGCACTGCAACAGATTTTCCACTTTTGCATTTTTGCCTGGTCTTTTTGTTAATTGAAATCGGCTACACTGTACTATGTACAATCGCGACTGGTCTTTATTATATTCAACTTTTGACTATAAGTTATGTGCCCTTCGGTAGCCCAGAAGACGTCAAATCTTTGGGCTAAACCCATTAAACTCACCCAGCAATTGTCTTACTTCTAAGTCCAAGACAATCTCAATGTCTTTATCTACGTGTAGAAAAACCACACCATTTGTACATAAAAAACACAAGGTACTAGATACAGTCTGCTGTAAAAAGTACAACTGATCACTGACCCACATCAATAAGGTTCTAAAAGATGCGGAATTAGCCCAGGCATCGGCAGCTGTTTAAAAAATTGCAAATTTCCCTGGTTTCCATGGAGTAAGAGCCGTTGCTGGGCACGTGACTATGACATCAATGATCATTCAATTGTCGCTACAGCCAAAAGTATTGGTCGGAGAGCAACGCTGTTTGCACCATTCGATTTCTCGTGACAAAATACGTCGGATTAGTCTCTTACCAGCAGCACTGGAACAGTTTTTCCACTTTTGCATTTTTGCCTGGTCTTTTTGTTAATTGAAATCGGATACACTGTACTATGCACAATCGCGACTGGTCGTTACTATATTCAACTTTTGACTATAAGTTATGTGCCCTTCGGTAGCCCAGAAGACGTCAAATCTTTGGGCTAAGCCCATCTTACTTACAAAGCAATTGTCTTACTTCTAAGTCCAAGACAATCTCAATGTCTTTATCTACGTGTAGAAAAACCACACCATTTGTACATAAAAAACACAAGGTACTAGATACAGTCTACTGTAAAAAGTACAACTGATCACTGACCCACATCAATAAGGTTCTAAAAGATGCGGAATTGGGCCAGGCATCGGCAGCTGTTAAAAAATTGCATATTTCCCTGGTTTCCATGGAGTAAGAGCCGTTGCTGGGCACGTGACTATGACATCAATGATCATTCAATTGTCGCTACAGCCAAAAGTATTGGTCGGAGAGCAACGCGGTTTGCACCATTCGATTTCTCGTGACAAAATACGTCGGATTAGTCTCTTACCAGCAGCACTGGAACAGTTTTTCCACTTTTGCATTTTTGCCTGGTCTTTTTGTTAATTGAAATCGGATACACTGTACTATGCACAATCGCGACTGGTCGTTACTATATTCAACTTTTAACTATACGTTATGTGCCCTTCGGTAGCCCAGAAGACGTCAAATCTTTGGGCTAAGCCCATTTAACTCATCCAGCAATTGTCTTACTTTTAAGTCCAAGACAATCTCAATGTCTTTATCTACGTGTAGAAAAACCACACCATTCGTACATAAAAAACACAATGTACTAGATACAGTCTGTTGTAAAAAGTACAACTGATCACTGAACCACATCTATAAGGTTCTAATAGATGCGGAATTGGGCCAGGCATCGGCATCTGTTTAAAAAATTGCAAATTTCCCTGGTTTCCATGGAGTAAGAGCCGTTGCTGGGCACGTGACTATGACATCAATGATCATTCAATTGTGGCTACAGCGAAAAGTATTGGTCGGAGAGCAACGCGGTTTGCACCATTCGATTTCTCGTGACAAAATACGTCGGATTAGCCTCTTACCAGCAGCACTGGAACAGTTTTTCCACTTTTGCATTTTTGCCTGGTCTTTTTGTTAATTTGAAATCGGATACAATCTACTATGTACAATCGCAACTGGTCATTACTATATTCAACTTTTGACTATAAGTTATGTGCCCTTCGGTAGCCCAGAAGACGTCAAATCTTTGGGCTAAGCCCATTTAACTCACCCAGCAATTGTCTTACTTCTAAGTCCAAGACAATTTCAATGCCTTTATCTACGTGTAGAAATACCACACCATTCGTACATAAAAAACACAATGTACTAGATACAGTCTGCTGTAAAAAGTACAACTGATCACTGAACCACATCTATAAGGTTCTAATAGATGCGGAATTGGGCCAGGCATCGGCAGCTGTTTAAAAAATTGCAAATTTCCCTGGTTTCCATGGAGTAAGAGCCGTTGCTGGGCACGTGACTATGACATCAATGATCATTCAATTGTGGCTACAGCGAAAAGTATTGGTCGGAGAGCAACGCGGTTTGCACCATTCGATTTCTCGTGACAAAATACGTCCGATTAGCCTCTTACCAGCAGCACTGGAACAGTTTTTCCACTTTTGCATTTTTGCCTGGTCTTTTTGTTAATTTGAAATCGGATACAATCTACTATGTACAATCGCAACTGGTCATTACTATATTCAACTTTTAACTATAAGTTATGTGCCCTTCTGTAGCCCAGAGGACGTCAAATCTTTGGGCTAAGCCCATTTAACTCACCCAACAATTGTCTTACTTTTAAGTCCAAGACAATCTCAATGTCTTTATCTACGTGTAGAAAAACCACACCATTCGTACATAAAAAACACAATGTACTAGATACAGTCTGTTGTAAAAAGTACAACTGATCACTGAACCACATCTATAAGGTTCTAATAGATGCGGAATTGGGCCAGGCATCGGCATCTGTTTAAAAAATTGCAAATTTCCCTGGTTTCCATGGAGTAAGAGCCGTTGCTGGGCACGTGACTATGACATCAATGATCATTCAATTGTGGCTACAGCGAAAAGTATTGGTCGGAGAGCAACGCGGTTTGCACCATTCGATTTCTCGTGACAAAATACGTCCGATAAGCCTCTTACCAGCAGCACTGGAACAGTTTTTCCACTTTTGCATTTTTGCCTGGTCTTTTTGTTAATTGAAATCGGATACACTGTACTATGCACAATCGCGACTGGTCGTTACTATATTCAACTTTTGACTATAAGTTATGTGCCCTTCGGTAGCCCAGAAGACGTCAAATCTTTGGGCTAAGCCCATCTTACTTACAAAGCAATTGTCTTACTTCTAAGTCCAAGACAATCTCAATGTCTTTATCTACGTGTAGAAAAACCACACCATTTGTACATAAAAAACACAAGGTACTAGATACAGTCTACTGTAAAAAGTACAACTGATCACTGACCCACATCAATAAGGTTCTAAAAGATGCGGAATTGGCCCAGGCATCGGCAGCTGTTTAAAAAATTGCAAATTTCCCTGCTTTCCAAGGAGTAAGAGCCGTTGCTGGGCACGTGACTATGACATCAATGATCATTCAATTGTGGCTACAGCCAAAAGTATTGGTCGGAGAGCAACGCGGTTTGCACCATTCGATTTCTCGTGACAAAATACGTCGGATTAGTCTCTTACCAGCAGCACTGGAACAGTTTTTCCACTTTTGCATTTTTGCCTGGTCTTTTTGTTAATTGAAATCGGATACACTGTACTATGCACAATCGCGACTGGTCGTTACTATATTCAACTTTTAACTATACGTTATGTGCCCTTCGGTAGCCCAGAAGACGTCAAATCTTTGGGCTAAGCCCATTTAACTCATCCAGCAATTGTCTTACTTTTAAGTCCAAGACAATCTCAATGTCTTTATCTACGTGTAGAAAAACCACACCATTCGTACATAAAAAACACAATGTACTAGATACAGTCTGTTGTAAAAAGTACAACTGATCACTGAACCACATCTATAAGGTTCTAATAGATGCGGAATTGGGCCAGGCATCGGCATCTGTTTAAAAAATTGCAAATTTCCCTGGTTTCCATGGAGTAAGAGCCGTTGCTGGGCACGTGACTATGACATCAATGATCATTCAATTGTGGCTACAGCGAAAAGTATTGGTCGGAGAGCAACGCGGTTTGCACCATTCGATTTCTCGTGACAAAATACGTCGGATTAGCCTCTTACCAGCAGCACTGGAACAGTTTTTCCACTTTTGCATTTTTGCCTGGTCTTTTTGTTAATTTGAAATCGGATACAATCTACTATGTACAATCGCAACTGGTCATTACTATATTCAACTTTTGACTATAAGTTATGTGCCCTTCTGTAGCCCAGAAGACGTCAAATCTTTGGGCTAAGCCCATTTAACTCACCCAGCAATTGTCTTACTTCTAAGTCCAAGACAATTTCAATGCCTTTATCTACGTGTAGAAATACCACACCATTCGTACATAAAAAACACAATGTACTAGATACAGTCTGCTGTAAAAAGTACAACTGATCACTGAACCACATCTATAAGGTTCTAATAGATGCGGAATTGGGCCAGGCATCGGCAGCTGTTTAAAAAATTGCAAATTTCCCTGGTTTCCATGGAGTAAGAGCCGTTGCTGGGCACGTGACTATGACATCAATGATCATTCAATTGTGGCTACAGCGAAAAGTATTGGTCGGAGAGCAACGCGGTTTGCACCATTCGATTTCTCGTGACAAAATACGTCCGATTAGCCTCTTACCAGCAGCACTGGAACAGTTTTTCCACTTTTGCATTTTTGCCTGGTCTTTTTGTTAATTTGAAATCGGATACAATCTACTATGTACAATTGCAACTGGTCATTACTATATTCAACTTTTGACTATAAGTTATGTGCCCTTCTGTAGCCCAGAGGACGTCAAATCTTTGGGCTAAGCCCATTTAACTCACCCAACAATTGTCTTACTTTTAAGTCCAAGACAATCTCAATGTCTTTATCTACGTGTAGAAAAACCACACCATTCGTACATAAAAAACACAATGTACTAGATACAGTCTGCTGTAAAAAGTACAACTGATCACTGAACCACATCTATAAGGTTCTAATAGATGCGGAATTGGGCCAGGCATCGGCAGCTGTTAAAAAATTGCATATTTCCCTGGTTTCCATGGAGTAAGAGCCGTTGCTGGGCACGTGACTATGACATCAATGATCATTCAATTGTGGCTACAGCGAAAAGTATTGGTCGGAGAGCAACGCGGTTTGCACCATTCGATTTCTCGTGACAAAATACGTCTGATAAGCCTCTTACCAGCAGCACTGGAACAGTTTTTCCACTTTTGCATTTTTGCCTGGTCTTTTTGTTAATTTGAAATCGGATACAATCTACTATGTACAATCGCAACTGGTCATTACTATATTCAACTTTTGACTATAAGTTATGTGCCCTTCTGTAGCCCAGAAGACGTCAAATCTTTGGGCTAAGCCCATTTAACTCACCCAGCAATTGTCTTACTTCTAAGTCCAAGACGATCTCAATGCCTTTATCTACGTGTAGAAATACCACACCATTCGTACATAAAAAACACAATGTACTAGATACAGTCTGCTGTAAAAAGTACAACTGATCACTGAACCACATCTATAAGGTTCTAATAGATGCGGAATTGGGCCAGGCATCGGCAGCTGTTTAAAAAATTGCAAATTTCCCTGGTTTCCATGGAGTAAGAGCCGTTGCTGGGCACGTGACTATGACATCAATGATCATTCAATTGTCGCTACAGCCAAAAGTATTGGTCGGAGAGCAACGCGGTTTGCACCATTCGATTTCTCGTCACAAAATACGTCGGATTAGCCTCTTACCAGCAGCACTGGAACAGTTTTTCCACTTTTGCATTTTTGCCTGGTCTTTTTGTTAATTTGAAATCGGATACAATCTAATATGTACAATCGCGACTGGTCATTACTATATTCAACTTTTGACTATAAGTTATGTGCCCTTCTGTAGCCCAGAAGACGTCAAATCTTTGGGCTAAGCCCATTTAACTCACCCAACAATTGTCTTACTTTTAAGTCCAAGACAATCTCAATGTCTTTATCTACGTGTAGAAAAACCACACCATTCGTACATAAAAAACACAATGTACTAGATACAGTCTGCTGTAAAAAGTACAACTGATCACTGAACCACATCTATAAGGTTCTAATAGATGCGGAATTGGGCCAGGCATCGGCAGCTGTTTAAAAAATTGCAAATTTCCCTGGTTTCCATGGAGTAAGAGCCGTTGCTGGGCACGTGACTATGACATCAATGATCATTCAATTGTCGCTACAGCCAAAAGTATTGGTCGGAGAGCAACGCTGTTTGCACCATTCGATTTCTCGTGACAAAATACGTCCGATTAGTCTCTTACCAGCAGCACTGGAACAGTTTTTCCACTTTTGCATTTTTGCCTGGTCTTTTTGTTAATTGAAATCGGATACACTGTACTATGCACAATCGCGACTGGTCGTTACTATATTCAACTTTTAACTATACGTTATGTGCCCTTCGGTAGCCCAGAAGACGTCAAATCTTTGGGCTAAACCCATTTAACTCATCCAGCAATTGTCTTACTTCTAAGTCCAAGACAATCTCAATGTCTTTATCTACGTGTAGAAAAACCACACCATTTGTACATAAAAAACACAAGGTACTAGATACAGTCTGCTGTAAAAAGTACAACTGATCACTGACCCACATCAATAAGGTTCTAAAAGATACGGAATTGGCCCAGGCATCGGCAGCTGTTTAAAAAATTGCAAATTTCCCTGGTTTCCATGGAGTAAGAGCCGTTGCTGGGCACGTGACTATGACATCAATGATCATTCAATTGTCGCTACAGCCAAAAGTATTGGTCGGAGAGCAACGCGGTTTGCACCATTCGATTTCTCGTCACAAAATACGTCGGATTAGCCTCTTACCAGCAGCACTGGAACAGTTTTTCCACTTTTGCATTTTTGCCTGGTCTTTTTGTTAATTTGAAATCGGATACATTCTAATATGTACAATCGCGACTGGTCTTTATTATATTCAACTTTTGACTATAAGTTATGTGCCCTTCGGTAGCCCAGAAGACGTCAAATCTTTGGGCTAAACCCATTAAACTCACCCAGCAATTGTCTTACTTCTAAGTCCAAGACAATCTCAATGTCTTTATCTACGTGTAGAAAAACCACACCATTTGTACATAAAAAACACAAGGTACTAGATACAGTCTGCTGTAAAAAGTACAACTGATCACTGACCCACATCAATAAGGTTCTAAAAGATGCGGAATTAGCCCAGGCATCGGCAGCTGTTTAAAAAATTGCAAATTTCCCTGGTTTCCATGGAGTAAGAGCCGTTGCTGGGCACGTGACTATGACATCAATGATCATTCAATTGTCGCTACAGCCAAAAGTATTGGTCGGAGAGCAACGCTGTTTGCACCATTCGATTTCTCGTGACAAAATACGTCGGATTAGTCTCTTACCAGCAGCACTGGAACAGTTTTTCCACTTTTGCATTTTTGCCTGGTCTTTTTGTTAATTGAAATCGGATACACTGTACTATGCACAATCGCGACTGGTCGTTACTATATTCAACTTTTAACTATACGTTATGTGCCCTTCGGTAGCCCAGAAGACGTCAAATCTTTGGGCTAAACCCATTTAACTCATCCAGCAATTGTCTTACTTTTAAGTCCAAGACAATCACAATGTCTTTATCTACGTGTAGAAAAACCACACCATTCGTACATAAAAAACACAATGTACTAGATACAGTCTGCTGTAAAAAGTACAACTGATCACTGAACCACATCTATAAGGTTCTAATAGATGCGGAATTGGGCCAGGCATCGCCAGCTGTTTAAAAAATTGCAAATTTCCCTGGTTTCCATGGAGTAAGAGCCGTTGCTGGGCACGTGACTATGACATCAATGATCATTCAATTGTGGCTACAGCCAAAAGTATTGGTCGGAGAGCAACGCGGTTTGCACCATTCGATTTCTCGTGACAAAATACGTCGGATTAGCCTCTTACCAGCAGCACTGGAACAGTTTTTCCACTTTTGCATTTTTGCCTGGTCTTTTTGTTAATTGAAATCGGCTACACTGTACTATGTACAATCGCGACTGGTCATTATTATATTCAACTTTTGACTATAAGTTATGTGCCCTTCTGTAGCCCAGAGGACGTCAAATCTTTGGGCTAAGCCCATTTAACTCACCCAACAATTGTCTTACTTTTAAGTCCAAGACAATCTCAATGTCTTTATCTACGTGTAGAAAAACCACACCATTTGTACATAAAAAACACAATGTACTAGATACAGTCTGCTGTAAAAAGTACAACTGATCACTGAACCACATCTATAAGGTTCTAATAGATGCGGAATTGGGCCAGGCATCGGCAGCTGTTAAAAAATTGCATATTTCCCTGGTTTCCATGGAGTAAGAGCCGTTGCTGGGCACGTGACTATGACATCAATGATCATTCAATTGTGGCTACAGCCAAAAGTATTGGTCGGAGAGCAACGCGGTTTGCACCATTCGATTTCTCGTGACAAAATACGTCGGATTAGCCTCTTACCAGTAGCACTGCAACAGATTTTCCACTTTTGCATTTTTGCCTGGTCTTTTTGTTAATTGAAATCGGCTACACTGTACTATGTACAATCGCGACTGGTCTTTATTATATTCAACTTTTGACTATAAGTTATGTGCCCTTCGGTAGCCCAGAAGACGTCAAATCTTTGGGCTAAACCCATTAAACTCACCCAGCAATTGTCTTACTTCTAAGTCCAAGACAATCTCAATGTCTTTATCTACGTGTAGAAAAACCACACCATTTGTACATAAAAAACACAAGGTACTAGATACAGTCTGCTGTAAAAAGTACAACTGATCACTGACCCACATCAATAAGGTTCTAAAAGATGCGGAATTAGCCCAGGCATCGGCAGCTGTTTAAAAAATTGCAAATTTCCCTGGTTTCCAAGGAGTAAGAGCCGTTGCTGGGCACGTGACTATGACATCAATGATCATTCAATTGTCGCTACAGCCAAAAGTATTGGTCGGAGAGCAACGCTGTTTGCACCATTCGATTTCTTGTGACAAAATACGTCGGATTAGTCTCTTACCAGCAGCACTGGAACAGTTTTTCCACTTTTGCATTTTTGCCTGGTCTTTTTGTTAATTGAAATCGGATACACTGTACTATGCACAATCGCGACTGGTCGTTACTATATTCAACTTTTGACTATAAGTTATGTGCCCTTCGGTAGCCCAGAAGACGTCAAATCTTTGGGCTAAGCCCATCTTACTTACAAAGCAATTGTCTTACTTCTAAGTCCAAGACAATCTCAATGTCTTTATCTACGTGTAGAAAAACCACACCATTTGTACATAAAAAACACAAGGTACTAGATACAGTCTACTGTAAAAAGTACAACTGATCACTGACCCACATCAATAAGGTTCTAAAAGATGCGGAATTGGCCCAGGCATCGGCAGCTGTTTAAAAAATTGCAAATTTCGCTGGTTTCCAAGGAGTTAGAGCCGTTGCTGGGCACGTGACTATGACATCAATGATCATTCAATTGTCGCTACAGCCAAAAGTATTGGTCGGAGAGCAACGCGGTTTGCACCATTCGATTTCTCGTGACAAAATACGTCGGATTAGTCTCTTACCAGCAGCACTGGAACAGTTTTTCCACTTTTGCATTTTTGCCTGGTCTTTTTGTTAATTGAAATCGGATACACTGTACTATGCACAATCGCGACTGGTCGTTACTATATTCAACTTTTAACTATACGTTATGTGCCCTTCGGTAGCCCAGAAGACGTCAAATCTTTGGGCTAAGCCCATTTAACTCATCCGGCAATTGTCTTACTTTTAAGTCCAAGACAATCTCAATGTCTTTATCTACGTGTAGAAAAACCACACCATTCGTACATAAAAAACACAATGTACTAGATACAGTCTGTTGTAAAAAGTACAACTGATCACTGAACCACATCTATAAGGTTCTAATAGATGCGGAATTGGGCCAGGCATCGGCATCTGTTTAAAAAATTGCAAATTTCCCTGGTTTCCATGGAGTAAGAGCCGTTGCTGGGCACGTGACTATGACATCAATGATCATTCAATTGTGGCTACAGCGAAAAGTATTGGTCGGAGAGCAACGCGGTTTGCACCATTCGATTTCTCGTGACAAAATACGTCCGATAAGCCTCTTACCAGCAGCACTGGAACAGTTTTTCCACTTTTGCATTTTTGCCTGGTCTTTTTGTTAATTTGAAATCGGATACAATCTACTATGTACAATCGCAACTGGTCATTACTATATTCAACTTTTGACTATAAGTTATGTGCCCTTCTGTAGCCCAGAAGACGTCAAATCTTTGGGCTAAGCCCATTTAACTCACCCAGCAATTGTCTTACTTCTAAGTCCAAGACAATTTCAATGCCTTTATCTACATGTAGAAATACCACACCATTCGTACATAAAAAACACAATGTACTAGATACAGTCTGCTGTAAAAAGTACAACTGATCACTGAACCACATCTATAAGGTTCTAATAGATGCGGAATTGGGCCAGGCATCGGCAGCTGTTTAAAAAATTGCAAATTTCCCTGGTTTCCATGGAGTAAGAGCCGTTGCTGGGCACGTGACTATGACATCAATGATCATTCAATTGTCGCTACAGCCAAAAGTATTGGTCGGAGAGCAACGCGGTTTGCACCATTCGATTTCTCGTGACAAAATACGTCCGATTAGCCTCTTACCAGCAGCACTGGAACAGTTTTTCCACTTTTGCATTTTTGCCTGGTCTTTTTGTTAATTTGAAATCGGATACAATCTACTATGTACAATCGCAACTGGTCATTACTATATTCAACTTTTGACTATAAGTTATGTGCCCTTCTGTAGCCCAGAAGACGTCAAATCTTTGGGCTAAGCCCATTTAACTCACCCAGCAATTGTCTTACTTCTAAGTCCAAGACAATTTCAATGCCTTTATCTACGTGTAGAAATACCACACCATTCGTACATAAAAAACACAATGTACTAGATACAGTCTGCTGTAAAAAGTACAACTGATCACTGAACCACATCTATAAGGTTCTAATAGATGCGGAATTGGGCCAGGCATCGGCAGCTGTTTAAAAAATTGCAAATTTCCCTGGTTTCCATGGAGTAAGAGCCGTTGCTGGGCACGTGACTATGACATCAATGATCATTCAATTGTGGCTACAGCCAAAAGTATTGGTCGGAGAGCAACGCGGTTTGCACCATTCGATTTCTCGTGACAAAATACGTCGGATTAGCCTCTTACCAGTAGCACTGCAACAGATTTTCCACTTTTGCATTTTTGCCTGGTCTTTTTGTTAATTGAAATCGGCTACACTGTACTATGTACAATCGCGACTGGTCTTTATTATATTCAACTTTTGACTATAAGTTATGTGCCCTTCTGTAGCCCAGAAGACGTCAAATCTTTGGGCTAAACCCATTAAACTCACCCAGCAATTGTCTTACTTCTAAGTCCAAGACAATCTCAATGTCTTTATCTACGTGTAGAAAAACCACACCATTTGTACATAAAAAACACAAGGTACTAGATACAGTCTGCTGTAAAAAGTACAACTGATCACTGACCCACATCAATAAGGTTCTAAAAGATACGGAATTGGCCCAGGCATCGGCAGCTGTTTAAAAAATTGCAAATTTCCCTGGTTTCCATGGAGTAAGAGCCGTTGCTGGGCACGTGACTATGACATCAATGATCATTCAATTGTCGCTACAGCCAAAAGTATTGGTCGGAGAGCAACGCGGTTTGCACCATTCGATTTCTCGTGACAAAATACGTCCGATTAGTCTCTTACCAGCAGCACTGGAACAGTTTTTCCACTTTTGCATTTTTGCCTGGTCTTTTTGTTAATTGAAATCGGATACACTGTACTATGCACAATCGCGACTGGTCGTTACTATATTCAACTTTTAACTATACGTTATGTGCCCTTCGGTAGCCCAGAAGACGTCAAATCTTTGGGCTAAGCCCATTTAACTCATCCAGCAATTGTCTTACTTTAAGTCCAAGACAATCTCAATGTCTTTATCTACGTGTAGAAAAACCACACCATTCGTACATAAAAAACACAATGTACTAGATACAGTCTGTTGTAAAAAGTACAACTGATCACTTGAACCACATCTATAAGGTTCTAAAAGATGCGGAATTGGGCCAGGCATCGGCATCTGTTAAAAAAATTGCAAATTTCCCTGGTTTCCATGGAGTAAGAGCCGTTGCTGGGCACGTGACTATGACATCAATGATCATTCAATTGTGGCTACAGCGAAAAGTATTGGTCGGAGAGCAACGCGGTTTGCACCATTCGATTTCTCGTGACAAAATACGTCCGATAAGCCTCTTACCAGCAGCACTGGAACAGTTTTTCCACTTTTGCATTTTTGCCTGGTCTTTTTGTTAATTTGAAAATCGGATACAATCTACTATGTACAATCGCAACTGGTCATTACTATATTCAACTTTTGACTATAAGTTATGTGCCCTTCTGTAGCCCAGAAGACGTCAAATCTTTGGGCTAAGCCCATTTAACTCACCCAGCAATTGTCTTACTTCTAAGTCCAAGACAATTTCAATGCCTTTATCTACGTGTAGAAATACCACACCATTCGTACATAAAAAACACAATGTACTAGATACAGTCTGCTGTAAAAAGTACAACTGATCACTGAACCACATCTATAGGTTCTAATAGATGCGGAATTGGGCCAGGCATCGGCAGCTGTTTAAAAAATTGCAAATTTCCCTGGTTTCCATGGAGTAAGAGCCGTTGCTGGGCACGTGACTATGACATCAATGATCATTCAATTGTCGCTACAGCCAAAAGTATTGGTCGGAGAGCAACGCGGTTTGCACCATTCGATTTCTCGTGACAAAATACGTCCGATTAGCCTCTTACCAGTAGCACTGGAACAGTTTTTCCACTTTTGCATTTTTTGCCTGGTCTTTTTGTTAATTGAAATCGGCTACACTGTACTATGTACAATCGCGACTGGTCTTTATTATATTCAACTTTTGACTATAAGTTATGTGCCCTTCGGTAGCCCAGAAGACGTCAAATCTTTGGGCTAAACAAATTAAACTCACCCAGCAATTGTCTTACTTCTAAGTCCAAGACAATCTCAATGTCTTTATCTACGTGTAGAAAAACCACACCATTTGTACATAAAAAACACAAGGTACTAGATACAGTCTGCTGTAAAAAGTACAACTGATCACTGACCCACATCAATAAGGTTCTAAAAGATGCGGAATTGGCCCAGGCATCGGCAGCTGTTTAAAAAATTGCAAATTTCCCTGGTTTCCATGGAGTAAGAGCCGTTGCTGGGCACGTGACTATGACATCAATGATCATTCAATTGTCGCTACAGCCAAAAGTATTGGTCGGAGAGCAACGCGGTTTGCACCATTCGATTTCTCGTGACAAAATACGTCCGATTAGCCTCTTACCAGCAGCACTGGAACAGTTTTTCCACTTTTGCATTTTTGCCTGGTCTTTTTGTTAATTTGAAATCGGATACAATCTACTATGTACAATCGCGACTGGTCATTACTATATTCAACTTTTGACTATAAGTTATGTGCCCTTCTGTAGCCCAGAAGACGTCAAATCTTTGGGCTAAGCCCATTTAACTCACCCAGCAATTGTCTTACTTTTAAGTCCAAGACAATCTCAATGTCTTTATCTACGTGTAGAAAAACCACACCATTCGTACATAAAAAACACAATGTACTAGATACAGTCTGCTGTAAAAAGTACAACTGATCACTGAACCACATCTATAAGGTTCTAATAGATGCGGAATTGGGCCAGGCATCGGCAGCTGTTAAAAAATTGCATATTTCCCTGGTTTCCATGGAGTAAGAGCCGTTGCTGGGCACGTGACTATGACATCAATGATCATTCAATTGTGGCTACAGCCAAAAGTATTGGTCGGAGAGCAACGCAGTTTGCACCATTCGATTTCTCGTGACAAAATACGTCGGATTAGCCTCTTACCAGTAGCACTGGAAGAGTTTTTCCACTTTTGCATTTTTGCCTGGTCTTTTTGTTAATTGAAATCGGCTACACTTTACTATGTACAATCGCGACTGGTCATTATTATATTCAACTTTTGACTATATGTTATGTGCCCTTCGGTAGCCCAGAAGACGTCAAATCTTTGGGCTAAGCCCATCTTACTTACAAAGCAATTGTCTTACTTCTAAGTCCAAGACAATCTCAATGTCTTTATCTACGTGTAGAAAAACCACACCATTTGTACATAAAAAACACAAGGTACTAGATACAGTCTACTGTAAAAAGTACAACTGATCACTGACCCACATCAATAAGGTTCTAAAAGATGCGGAATTGGCCCAGGCATCGGCAGCTGTTTAAAAAATTGCAAATTTCCCTGGTTTCCAAGGAGTAAGAGCCGTTGCTGGGCACGTGACTATGACATCAATGATCATTCAATTGTCGCTACAGCCAAAAGTATTGGTCGGAGAGCAACGCGGTTTGCACCATTCGATTTCTCGTGACAAAATACGTCGGATTAGTCTCTTACCAGCAGCACTGGAACAGTTTTTCCACTTTTGCATTTTTGCCTGGTCTTTTTGTTAATTGAAATCGGATACACTGTACTATGCACAATCGCGACTGGTCGTTACTATATTCAACTTTTAACTATACGTTATGTGCCCTTCGGTAGCCCAGAAGACGTCAAATCTTTGGGCTAAGCCCATTTAACTCATCCAGCAATTGTCTTACTTTTAAGTCCAAGACAATCTCAATGTCTTTATCTACGTGTAGAAAAACCACACCATTCGTACATAAAAAACACAATGTACTAGATACAGTCTGTTGTAAAAAAGTACAACTGATCACTGAACCACATCTATAAGGTTCTAATAGATGCGGAATTGGGCCAGGCATCGGCATCTGTTTAAAAAATTGCAAATTTCCCTGGTTTCCATGGAGTAAGAGCCGTTGCTGGGCACGTGACTATGACATCAATGATCATTCAATTGTGGCTACAGCGAAAAGTATTGGTCGGAGAGCAACGCGGTTTGCACCATTCGATTTCTCGTGACAAAATACGTCCGATTAGCCTCTTACCAGCAGCACTGGAACAGTTTTTCCACTTTTGCATTTTTGCCTGGTCTTTTTGTTAATTTGAAATCGGATACAATCTACTATGTACAATCGCAACTGGTCATTACTATATTCAACTTTTGACTATAAGTTATGTGCCCTTCGGTAGCCCAGAAGACGTCAAATCTTTGGGCTAAGCCCATTTAACTCACCCAGCAATTGTCTTACTTCTAAGTCCAAGACAATTTCAATGCCTTTATCTACGTGTAGAAATACCACACCATTCGTACATAAAAAACACAATGTACTAGATACAGTCTGCTGTAAAAAGTACAACTGATCACTGAACCACATCTATAAGGTTTAATAGATGCGGAATTGGGCCAGGCATCGGCAGCTGTTTAAAAAATTGCAAATTTCCCTGGTTTCCATGGAGTAAGAGCCGTTGCTGGGCACGTGACTATGACATCAATGATCATTCAATTGTCGCTACAGCCAAAAGTATTGGTCGGAGAGCAACGCGGTTTGCACCATTCGATTTCTCGTCACAAAATACGTCGGATTAGCCTCTTACCAGCAGCACTGGAACAGTTTTTCCACTTTTGCATTTTTGCCTGGTCTTTTTTGTTAATTTGAAATCGGATACAATCTAATATGTACAATCGCGACTGGTCATTACTATATTCAACTTTTGACTATAAGTTATGTGCCCTTCTGTAGCCCAGAAGACGTCAAATCTTTGGGCTAAGCCCATTTAACTCACCCAACAATTGTCTTACTTTTAAGTCCAAGACAATCTCAATGTCTTTATCTACGTGTAGAAAAACCACACCATTCGTACATAAAAAAACACAATGTACTAGATACAGTCTGCTGTAAAAAGTACAACTGATCACTGAACCACATCTATAAGGTTCTAATAGATGCGGAATTGGGCCAGGCATCGGCAGCTGTTAAAAAATTGCATATTTCCCTGGTTTCCATGGAGTAAGAGCCGTTGCTGGGCACGTGACTATGACATCAATGATCATTCAATTGTGGCTACAGCCAAAAGTATTGGTCGGAGAGCAACGCGGTTTGCACCATTCGATTTCTCGTGACAAAATACGTCGGATTAGCCTCTTACCAGTAGCACTGCAACAGATTTTCCACTTTTGCATTTTTGCCTGGTCTTTTTGTTAATTGAAATCGGCTACACTGTACTATGTACAATCGCGACTGGTCTTTATTATATTCAACTTTTGACTATAAGTTATGTGCCCTTCGGTAGCCCAGAAGACGTCAAATCTTTGGGCTAAACCCATTAAACTCACCCAGCAATTGTCTTACTTCTAAGTCCAAGACAATCTCAATGTCTTTATCTACGTGTAGAAAAACCACACCATTTGTACATAAAAAACACAAGGTACTAGATACAGTCTGCTGTAAAAAGTACAACTGATCACTGACCCACATCAATAAGGTTCTAAAAGATGCGGAATTAGCCCAGGCATCGGCAGCTGTTTAAAAAATTGCAAATTTCCCTGGTTTCCATGGAGTAAGAGCCGTTGCTGGGCACGTGACTATGACATCAATGATCATTCAATTGTGGCTACAGCCAAAAGTATTGGTCGGAGAGCAACGCGGTTTGCACCATTCGATTTCTCGTGACAAAATACGTCGGATTAGCCTCTTACCAGCAGCACTGGAACAGTTTTTCCACTTTTGCATTTTTGCCTGGTCTTTTTGTTAATTTGAATTCGGATACAATCTACTATGTACAATCGCGACTGGTCATTACTATATTCAACTTTTGACTATAAGTTATGTGCCCTTCTGTAGCCCAGAAGACGTCAAATCTTTGGGCTAAGCCCATTTAACTCACCCAGCAATTGTCTTACTTTTAAGTCCAAGACATCTCAATGTCTTTATCTACGTGTAGAAAAACCACACCATTCGTACATAAAAAACACAATGTACTAGATACAGTCTGCTGTAAAAAGTACAACTGATCACTGAACCACATCTATAAGGTTCTAATAGATGCGGAATTGGGCCAGGCATCGGCAGCTGTTAAAAAATTGCATATTTCCCTGGTTTCCATGGAGTAAGAGCCGTTGCTGGGCACGTGACTATGACATCAATGATTCATTCAATTGTGGCTACAGCCAAAAGTATTGGTCGGAGAGCAACGCGGTTTGCACCATTCGATTTCTCGTGACAAAATACGTCGGATTAGCCTCTTACCAGTAGCACTGGAAGAGTTTTTCCACTTTTGCATTTTTGCCTGGTCTTATGTTAATTGAAATCGGCTACACTTTACTATGTACAATCGCGACTGGTCATTATTATATTCAACTTTTGACTATATGTTATGTGCCCTTCGGTAGCCCAGAAGACGTCAAATCTTTGGGCTAAACCCATTAAACTCACCCAGCAATTGTCTTACTTCTAAGTCCAAGACAATCTCAATGTCTTTATCTACGTGTAGAAAAACCACACCATTTGTACATAAAAAACACAAGGTACTAGATACAGTCTGCTGTAAAAAGTACAACTGATCACTAACCCACATCAATAAGGTTCTAAAAGATGCGGAATTGGCCCAGGCATCGGCAGCTGTTTAAAAAATTGCAAATTTCCCTTGTTTCCATGGAGTAAGAGCCGTTGCTGGGCACGTGACTATGACATCAATGATCATTCAATTGTGGCTACAGCGAAAAGTATTGGTCGGAGAGCAACGCGGTTTGCACCATTCGATTTCTCGTGACAAAATACGTCCGATTAGCCTCTTACCAGCAGCACTGGAACAGTTTTTCCACTTTTGCATTTTTGCCTGGTCTTTTTGTTAATTGAAATCGGATACACTGTACTATGCACAATCGCGACTGGTCGTTACTATATTCAACTTTTAACTATTCGTTATGTGCCCTTCGGTAGCCCAGAAGACGTCAAATCTTTGGGCTAAGCCCATTTAACTCACCCAGCAATTGTCTTACTTTTAAGTCCAAGACAATCTCAATGTCTTTATCTACGTGTAGAAAAACCACACCATTCGTACATAAAAAACACAATGTACTAGATACAGTCTGCTGTAAAAAGTACAACTGATCACTGACCCACATCAATAAGGTTCTAAAAGATGCGGAATTGGCCCAGGCATCGGCAGCTGTTTAAAAAATTGCAAATTTCCCTGGTTTCCATGGAGTAAGAGCCGTTGCTGGGCACGTGACTATGACATCAATGATCATTCAATTGTCGCTACAGCCAAAAGTATTGGTCGGAGAGCAACGCGGTTTGCACCATTCGATTTCTCGTGACAAAATACGTCGGATTAGTCTCTTACCAGCAGCACTGGAACAGTTTTTCCACTTTTGCATTTTTGCCTGGTCTTTTTGTTAATTGAAATCGGATACACTGTACTATGCACAATCGCGACTGGTCGTTACTATATTCAACTTTTAACTATACGTTATGTGCCCTTCGGTAGCCCAGAAGACGTCAAATCTTTGGGCTAAGCCCATTTAACTCATCCAGCAATTGTCTTACTTTTAAGTCCAAGACAATCTCAATGTCTTTATCTACGTGTAGAAAAACCACACCATTCGTACATAAAAAACACAATGTACTAGATACAGTCTGCTGTAAAAAGTACAACTGATCACTGAACCACATCTATAAGGTTCTAATAGATGCGGAATTGGGCCAGGCATCGCCAGCTGTTTAAAAAATTGCAAATTTCCCTGGTTTCCATGGAGTAAGAGCCGTTGCTGGGCACGTGACTATGACATCAATGATCATTCAATTGTGGCTACAGCCAAAAGTATTGGTCGGAGAGCAACGCGGTTTGCACCATTCGATTTCTCGTGACAAAATACGTCGGATTAGCCTCTTACCAGTAGCACTGGAACAGTTTTTCCACTTTTGCATTTTTGCCTGGTCTTTTTGTTAATTGAAATCGGCTACACTGTACTATGTACAATCGCGACTGGTCATTATTATATTCAACTTTTGACTATAAGTTATGTGCCCTTCGGTAGCCCAGAAGACGTCAAATCTTTCGGCTAAACCCATTAAACCCACCCAGCAATTGTCTTACTTCTAAGTCCAAGACAATCTCAATGTCTTTATCTACGTGTAGAAAAACCACACCATTTGTACATAAAAAACACAATGTACTAGATACAGTCTGCTGTAAAAAGTACAACTGATCACTGAACCACATCAATAAGGTTCTAAAAGATGCGGAATTGGCCCAGGCATCGGCATCTGTTTAAAAAATTGCAAATTTCCCTGGTTTCCATGGAGTAAGAGCCGTTGCTGGGCACGTGACTATGACATCAATGATCATTCAATTGTCGCTACAGCCAAAAGTATTGGTCGGAGAGCAACGCGGTTTGCACCATTCGATTTCTCGTGACAAAATACGTCGGATTAGTTTCTTACCAGCAGCACTGGAACAGTTTTTCCACTTTTGCATTTTTGTTTGGTCTTTTTGTTAATTGAAATCGGCTACACTGTACTATGCACAATCGCGACTGGTCGTTACTATATTCAACTTTTAACAATACGTTATGTGCCCTTCGGTAGCCCAGAAGACGTCAAATCTTTGGGCCTACCCCATTTAACTCATCCAGCAATTGTCTTACTTTTAAGTCCAAGACAATCTCAATGTCTTTATCTACGTGTAGAAATACCACACCATTCGTACATAAAAAACACAATGTACTAGATACAGTCTGCTGTAAAAAGTACAACTGATCACTGACGCACATCAATAAGGTTCTAAAAGATGCGGAAATGGCCCAGGCATCGGCAGCTGTTTAAAAAATTGCAAATTTCCCTGGTTTCCATGGAGTAAGAGCCGTTGCTGGGCACGTGACTATGACATCAATGATCATTTAATTGTGGCTACAGCCAAAAGTATTGGTCGGAGAGCAACGCGGTTTGCACCATTCGATTTCTCGTGACAAAATACGTCCGATTAGCCTCTTACCAGTAGCACTGGAACAGTTTTTCCACTTTTGCATTTTTGCCTGGTCTTTTTGTTAATTGAAATCGGCTACACTGTACTATGTACAATCGCGACTGGTCATTATTATATTCAACTTTTGACTATATGTTATGTGCCCTTCGGTAGCCCAGAAGACGTCAAATCTTTGGGTTAAACCCATTAAACTCACCCAGCAATTGTCTTACTTCTAAGTCCAAGACAATCTCAATGTCTTTATCTACGTGTAGAAAAACCACACCATTTGTACATAAAAACACAAGGTACTAGATACAGTCTGCTGTAAAAAGTACAACTGATCACTGACCCACATCAATAAGGTTCTAAAAGATGCGGAATTGGCCCAGGCATCGGCAGCTGTTTAAAAAATTGCAAATTTCCCTGGTTTCCATGGAGTAAGAGCCGTTGCTGGGCACGTGACTATGACATCAATGATCATTCAATTGTCGCTACAGCCAAAAAGTATTGGTCGGAGAGCAACGCGGTTTGCACCATTCGATTTCTCGTGACAAAATACGTCGGATTAGTCTCTTACCAGCAGCACTGGAACAGTTTTTCCACTTTTGCATTTTTGCCTGGTGTTTTTGTTAATTGAAATCGGATACACTGTACTATGCACAATCGCGACTGGTTGTTACTATATTCAACTTTTAACTATACGTTATGTGCCCTTCGGTAGCCCAGAAGACGTCAAATCTTTGGGCTAAGCCCATTTAACTCATCCAGCAATTGTCTTACTTTTAAGTCCAAGACAATCTCAATGTCTTTATCTACGTGTAGAAAAACCACACCATTCGTACATAAAAAACACAATGTACTAGATACAGTCTGCTGTAAAAAGTACAACTGATCACTGAACCACATCTATAAGGTTCTAATAGATGCGGAATTGGGCCAGGCATCGGCAGCTGTTAAAAAATTGCATATTTCCCTGGTTTCCATGGAGTAAGAGCCGTTGCTGGGCACGTGACTATGACATCAATGATCATTCAATTGTGGCTACAGCCAAAAGTATTGGTCGGAGAGCAACGCGGTTTGCACCATTCGATTTCTCGTGACAAAATACGTCGGATTAGCCTCTTACCAGTAGCACTGGAAGAGTTTTTCCACTTTTGCATTTTTGCCTGGTCTTTATGTTAATTGAAATCGGCTACACTGTACTATGTACAATCGCGACTGGTCATTATTATATTCAACTTTTGACTATAAGTTATGTGCCCTTCTGTAGCCCAGAAGACGTCAAATCTTTGGGCTAAACCCATTAAACTCACCCAGCAATTGTCTTACTTCTAAGTCCAAGACAATCTCAATGTCTTTATCTACGTGTAGAAAAACCACACCATTTGTACATAAAAAACACAAGGTACTAGATACAGTCTACTGTAAAAAGTACAACTGATCACTGACGCACATCAATAAGGTTCTAAAAGATGCGGAAATGGCCCAGGCATCGGCAGCTGTTTAAAAAATTGCAAATTTCCCTGGTTTCCATGGAGTAAGAGCCGTTGCTGGGCACGTGACTATGACATCAATGATCATTCAATTGTCGCTACAGCCAAAAGTATTGGTCGGAGAGCAACGCGGTTTGCACCATTCGATTTCTCGTCACAAAATACGTCGGATTAGCCTCTTACCAGCAGCACTGGAACAGTTTTTCCACTTTTGCATTTTTGCCTGGTCTTTTTGTTAATTTGAAATCGGATACAATCTAATATGTACAATCGCGACTGGTCATTACTATATTCAACTTTTGACTATAAGTTATGTGCCCTTCTGTAGCCCAGAAGACGTCAAATCTTTGGGCTAAGCCCATTTAACTCACCCAACAATTGTCTTACTTTTAAGTCCAAGACAATCTCAATGTCTTTATCTACGTGTAGAAAAACCACACCATTCGTACATAAAAAAACACAATGTACTAGATACAGTCTGCTGTAAAAAGTACAACTGATCACTGAACCACATCTATAAGGTTCTAATAGATGCGGAATTGGGCCAGGCATCGGCAGCTGTTAAAAAATTGCATATTTCCCTGGTTTCCATGGAGTAAGAGCCGTTGCTGGGCACGTGACTATGACATCAATGATCATTCAATTGTGGCTACAGCCAAAAGTATTGGTCGGAGAGCAACGCGGTTTGCACCATTCGATTTCTCGTGACAAAATACGTCGGATTAGCCTCTTACCAGTAGCACTGCAACAGATTTTCCACTTTTGCATTTTTGCCTGGTCTTTTTGTTAATTGAAATCGGCTACACTGTACTATGTACAATCGCGACTGGTCTTTATTATATTCAACTTTTGACTATAAGTTATGTGCCCTTCGGTAGCCCAGAAGACGTCAAATCTTTGGGCTAAACCCATTAAACTCACCCAGCAATTGTCTTACTTCTAAGTCCAAGACAATCTCAATGTCTTTATCTACGTGTAGAAAAACCACACCATTTGTACATAAAAAACACAAGGTACTAGATACAGTCTGCTGTAAAAAGTACAACTGATCACTGACCCACATCAATAAGGTTCTAAAAGATGCGGAATTAGCCCAGGCATCGGCAGCTGTTTAAAAAATTGCAAATTTCCCTGGTTTCCATGGAGTAAGAGCCGTTGCTGGGCACGTGACTATGACATCAATGATCATTCAATTGTGGCTACAGCCAAAAGTATTGGTCGGAGAGCAACGCGGTTTGCACCATTCGATTTCTCGTGACAAAATACGTCGGATTAGCCTCTTACCAGCAGCACTGGAACAGTTTTTCCACTTTTGCATTTTTGCCTGGTCTTTTTGTTAATTTGAATTCGGATACAATCTACTATGTACAATCGCGACTGGTCATTACTATATTCAACTTTTGACTATAAGTTATGTGCCCTTCTGTAGCCCAGAAGACGTCAAATCTTTGGGCTAAGCCCATTTAACTCACCCAGCAATTGTCTTACTTTTAAGTCCAAGACAATCTCAATGTCTTTATCTACGTGTAGAAAAACCACACCATTCGTACATAAAAAACACAATGTACTAGATACAGTCTGCTGTAAAAAGTACAACTGATCACTGAACCACATCTATAAGGTTCTAATAGATGCGGAATTGGGCCAGGCATCGGCAGCTGTTAAAAAATTGCATATTTCCCTGGTTTCCATGGAGTAAGAGCCGTTGCTGGGCACGTGACTATGACATCAATGATCATTCAATTGTGGCTACAGCCAAAAGTATTGGTCGGAGAGCAACGCGGTTTGCACCATTCGATTTCTCGTGACAAAATACGTCGGATTAGCCTCTTACCAGTAGCACTGGAAGAGTTTTTCCACTTTTGCATTTTTGCCTGGTCTTTATGTTAATTGAAATCGGCTACACTTTACTATGTACAATCGCGACTGGTCATTATTATATTCAACTTTTGACTATATGTTATGTGCCCTTCGGTAGCCCAGAAGACGTCAAATCTTTGGGCTAAACCCATTAAACTCACCCAGCAATTGTCTTACTTCTAAGTCCAAGACAATCTCAATGTCTTTATCTACGTGTAGAAAAACCACACCATTTGTACATAAAAAACACAAGGTACTAGATACAGTCTGCTGTAAAAAGTACAACTGATCACTAACCCACATCAATAAGGTTCTAAAAGATGCGGAATTGGCCCAGGCATCGGCAGCTGTTTAAAAAATTGCAAATTTCCCTGGTTTCCATGGAGTAAGAGCCGTTGCTGGGCACGTGACTATGACATCAATGATCATTCAATTGTGGCTACAGCGAAAAGTATTGGTCGGAGAGCAACGCGGTTTGCACCATTCGATTTCTCGTGACAAAATACGTCCGATTAGCCTCTTACCAGCAGCACTGGAACAGTTTTTCCACTTTTGCATTTTTGCCTGGTCTTTTTGTTAATTGAAATCGGATACACTGTACTATGCACAATCGCGACTGGTCGTTACTATATTCAACTTTTAACTATTCGTTATGTGCCCTTCGGTAGCCCAGAAGACGTCAAATCTTTGGGCTAAGCCCATTTAACTCACCCAGCAATTGTCTTACTTTTAAGTCCAAGACAATCTCAATGTCTTTATCTACGTGTAGAAAAACCACACCATTCGTACATAAAAAACACAATGTACTAGATACAGTCTGCTGTAAAAAGTACAACTGATCACTGACCCACATCAATAAGGTTCTAAAAGATGCGGAATTGGCCCAGGCATCGGCAGCTGTTTAAAAAATTGCAAATTTCCCTGGTTTCCATGGAGTAAGAGCCGTTGCTGGGCACGTGACTATGACATCAATGATCATTCAATTGTCGCTACAGCCAAAAGTATTGGTCGGAGAGCAACGCGGTTTGCACCATTCGATTTCTCGTGACAAAATACGTCGGATTAGTCTCTTACCAGCAGCACTGGAACAGTTTTTCCACTTTTGCATTTTTGCCTGGTCTTTTTGTTAATTGAAATCGGATACACTGTACTATGCACAATCGCGACTGGTCGTTACTATATTCAACTTTTAACTATACGTTATGTGCCCTTCGGTAGCCCAGAAGACGTCAAATCTTTGGGCTAAGCCCATTTAACTCATCCAGCAATTGTCTTACTTTTAAGTCCAAGACAATCTCAATGTCTTTATCTACGTGTAGAAAAACCACACCATTCGTACATAAAAAACACAATGTACTAGATACAGTCTGCTGTAAAAAGTACAACTGATCACTGAACCACATCTATAAGGTTCTAATAGATGCGGAATTGGGCCAGGCATCGCCAGCTGTTTAAAAAATTGCAAATTTCCCTGGTTTCCATGGAGTAAGAGCCGTTGCTGGGCACGTGACTATGACATCAATGATCATTCAATTGTGGCTACAGCCAAAAGTATTGGTCGGAGAGCAACGCGGTTTGCACCATTCGATTTCTCGTGACAAAATACGTCGGATTAGCCTCTTACCAGTAGCACTGGAACAGTTTTTCCACTTTTGCATTTTTGCCTGGTCTTTTTGTTAATTGAAATCGGCTACACTGTACTATGTACAATCGCGACTGGTCATTATTATATTCAACTTTTGACTATAAGTTATGTGCCCTTCGGTAGCCCAGAAGACGTCAAATCTTTCGGCTAAACCCATTAAACCCACCCAGCAATTGTCTTACTTCTAAGTCCAAGACAATCTCAATGTCTTTATCTACGTGTAGAAAAACCACACCATTTGTACATAAAAAAACACAATGTACTAGATACAGTCTGCTGTAAAAAGTACAACTGATCACTGAACCACATCAATAAGGTTCTAAAAGATGCGGAATTGGCCCAGGCATCGGCATCTGTTTAAAAAATTGCAAATTTCCCTGGTTTCCATGGAGTAAGAGCCGTTGCTGGGCACGTGACTATGACATCAATGATCATTCAATTGTCGCTACAGCCAAAAGTATTGGTCGGAGAGCAACGCGGTTTGCACCATTCGATTTCTCGTGACAAAATACGTCGGATTAGTTTCTTACCAGCAGCACTGGAACAGTTTTTCCACTTTTGCATTTTTGTTTGGTCTTTTTGTTAATTGAAATCGGCTACACTGTACTATGCACAATCGCGACTGGTCGTTACTATATTCAACTTTTAACAATACGTTATGTGCCCTTCGGTAGCCCAGAAGACGTCAAATCTTTGGGCCTACCCCATTTAACTCATCCAGCAATTGTCTTACTTTTAAGTCCAAGACAATCTCAATGTCTTTATCTACGTGTAGAAATACCACACCATTCGTACATAAAAAACACAATGTACTAGATACAGTCTGCTGTAAAAAGTACAACTGATCACTGACGCACATCAATAAGGTTCTAAAAGATGCGGAAATGGCCCAGGCATCGGCAGCTGTTTAAAAAATTGCAAATTTCCCTGGTTTCCATGGAGTAAGAGCCGTTGCTGGGCACGTGACTATGACATCAATGATCATTTAATTGTGGCTACAGCCAAAAGTATTGGTCGGAGAGCAACGCGGTTTGCACCATTCGATTTCTCGTGACAAAATACGTCCGATTAGCCTCTTACCAGTAGCACTGGAACAGTTTTTCCACTTTTGCATTTTTGCCTGGTCTTTTTGTTAATTGAAATCGGCTACACTGTACTATGTACAATCGCGACTGGTCATTATTATATTCAACTTTTGACTATATGTTATGTGCCCTTCGGTAGCCCAGAAGACGTCAAATCTTTGGGTTAAACCCATTAAACTCACCCAGCAATTGTCTTACTTCTAAGTCCAAGACAATCTCAATGTCTTTATCTACGTGTAGAAAAACCACACCATTTGTACATAAAAAACACAAGGTACTAGATACAGTCTGCTGTAAAAAGTACAACTGATCACTGACCCACATCAATAAGGTTCTAAAAGATGCGGAATTGGCCCAGGCATCGGCAGCTGTTTAAAAAATTGCAAATTTCCCTGGTTTCCATGGAGTAAGAGCCGTTGCTGGGCACGTGACTATGACATCAATGATCATTCAATTGTCGCTACAGCCAAAAAGTATTGGTCGGAGAGCAACGCGGTTTGCACCATTCGATTTCTCGTGACAAAATACGTCGGATTAGTCTCTTACCAGCAGCACTGGAACAGTTTTTCCACTTTTGCATTTTTGCCTGGTGTTTTTGTTAATTGAAATCGGATACACTGTACTATGCACAATCGCGACTGGTTGTTACTATATTCAACTTTTAACTATACGTTATGTGCCCTTCGGTAGCCCAGAAGACGTCAAATCTTTGGGCTAAGCCCATTTAACTCATCCAGCAATTGTCTTACTTTTAAGTCCAAGACAATCTCAATGTCTTTATCTACGTGTAGAAAAACCACACCATTCGTACATAAAAAACACAATGTACTAGATACAGTCTGCTGTAAAAAGTACAACTGATCACTGAACCACATCTATAAGGTTCTAATAGATGCGGAATTGGGCCAGGCATCGGCAGCTGTTAAAAAATTGCATATTTCCCTGGTTTCCATGGAGTAAGAGCCGTTGCTGGGCACGTGACTATGACATCAATGATCATTCAATTGTGGCTACAGCCAAAAGTATTGGTCGGAGAGCAACGCGGTTTGCACCATTCGATTTCTCGTGACAAAATACGTCGGATTAGCCTCTTACCAGTAGCACTGGAAGAGTTTTTCCACTTTTGCATTTTTGCCTGGTCTTTATGTTAATTGAAATCGGCTACACTGTACTATGTACAATCGCGACTGGTCATTATTATATTCAACTTTTGACTATAAGTTATGTGCCCTTCTGTAGCCCAGAAGACGTCAAATCTTTGGGCTAAACCCATTAAACTCACCCAGCAATTGTCTTACTTCTAAGTCCAAGACAATCTCAATGTCTTTATCTACGTGTAGAAAAACCACACCATTTGTACATAAAAAACACAAGGTACTAGATACAGTCTACTGTAAAAAGTACAACTGATCACTGACGCACATCAATAAGGTTCTAAAAGATGCGGAAATGGCCCAGGCATCGGCAGCTGTTTAAAAAATTGCAAATTTCCCTGGTTTCCATGGAGTAAGAGCCGTTGCTGGGCACGTGACTATGACATCAATGATCATTTAATTGTGGCTACAGCCAAAAGTATTGGTCGGAGAACAACGCGGTTTGCACCATTCGATTTCTCGTGACAAAATACGTCGGATTAGTTTCTTACCAGCAGCACTGGAACAGTTTTTCCACTTTTGCATTTTTGTTTGGTCTTTTTGTTAATTGAAATCGGCTACACTGTACTATGCACAATCGCGACTGGTCGTTACTATATTCAACTTTTAACTATACGTTATGTGCCCTTCGGTAGCCCAGAAGACGTCAAATCTTTGGGCCTACCCCATTTAACTCATCCAGCAATTGTCTTACTTTTAAGTCCAAGACAATCTCAATGTCTTTA
>NW_027018368.1:0-34980 GCF_032854445.1 Liolophura sinensis
TCTACGCTGACGCTCAATGAAGGACGTTGAAGTTCTACATTTAACTCAAGCTAGCGTCTTTATTGAGCTTTGTTCAAATGTCTCACTGGGAAACACTGGCCAATACACGTTTAAGAATGAAGGGAAGACAAAAACCAAGACGACTTTCGAAATTTCCCACTTTTATTATAATATATGCAACCACACAATTACATCATGTGATTCACTCTCCCCACTCTATAAAAACTCTTTGTTTTTTTATTACACTAATCACAAAGATATTATCGATATTTCTGTTACCATTTCAGAAAGACAAACAAATACCAGGGGCTTTACGAAACAGCCACAAACTGCGCCTGGCGTAACATATATATATATATATATATATATATATATATATATATATGACCATTTGTCAAGCAGGAATTTATTAATAATTTCTGAACATAAATTTTAATCTCTTGGTATTGTCATATATTACCAATTTTAACTACCAATTCCTGTAACAATTTTAAACGTACTAAAGACAGAAAGTCAGGCTGATAACCAATAATGGACAACACAGATATTAGAGCAATTATAAATCTTTTTATACCTGCAAGAATAATGGACATCATAATGTTTTTTTTATTTTTATGAAATCACTAATTTCATCCAAAGTTTGCACCCTTGTCTAAAGTCATTTGAGAAAAAGTATGCAAGAACAAAACATTACAAACAGGATTCCTTGGACCCGTGGTCCTTGGTTTCTGTTTGACTTCCATCTTTCAAATTTCACAATAAATACAATACTCCACTTCATGGCCATTTCATGCCGCTCAAGTTTACAACTGGCATTGGACATTTTGCTCAACGGGGAACAATGGTGAATCCAGCTTGGACCTGAATGCAAACAGTGCAAGAAAATAGCTACACAAGTTGTGTTAACATACATGTACCTTTAATACATATCTTTTGGGAAAAAAAACTTCCGTGAAGCACGAAAATTGAATGTTGTCAAAAATAAAAATTGGTTGATTTCCCCCCCCCCCCACCCTCTCCCCTTTCCCAAGTAGGTATGGTGACAGAAAATGAACTACATGTATATAAATTGAATTGTTCCACAGGTTTTTTTTTTTTTAGTAAACTGATATGTATATCGCCATACCACCACCAGGAGTATTTCTCCCTTAAACCATTTACCCATTCATTCAACTGCTTTATTAAAAAATGTTTCAACTGATTTCATCCAAATTAATAAAGCTATTGAAGTAAGGTGCAACATTCACATTAATTTTCAACGAAATTGTATGTCTGCCCTTTTAATTATAAAAGAAGGCAAATTAAGCAAACTGACTAATTTTTCTTGGAAATATGACCATAACTCGCAACCACAAATAAACAAACAGTACAGAAAATAACACAAATCATTATTGGATAATATATAAAGAATTTAGATCAAAACACGGATTGATTATATTAACATAAAATAAGACAGAATTTAAACAATTGTTGAACATATACTGGAGTATACAGAATTGCTTGTTAGATTAATGCATAGGTTATCCCAGATTGTTGCAATAATCATTATAACAACAATCTAATTAACAATTGTTGCAATAATCATTATAACAACAATCTAATTACAATTGTTGCAATATCATTATAACAACAATCTTATTACAATACACATGAATGACTTAAAGTTTTTACTTCAGAAAATACAGGTCTGTTTGTGCCCCGTGAAAGCTAGCAAAACAGAAACATAAAATGATGCCAAAAATCATATGGTAGAGAGTGAAAGCTTATTACAAATTTGGTCTTTATTTGAAATATTTTAATATGGTAGGTATTTGTGACCATTCTTGATATATTTTGTCTTTACACTAAAATATTAATAAGCATGTAATGCATGTCTAATAAAACAATTCAAATTTAAATTTGTTGTTTTTAAATTTTTAAAAAAATTTCCAAACATACGCATTTAATCTGAATTTATGAATATAGTAAAAATATAAACATCATCAAAATCCAGGTTGAACACATTTTTTTTTTAGATGAAAAGACCAAATTCTTGCGCAAATATATTTATTAAACATGTGTTACATCTACAATTATAACCTGATTACGTCTAGACAATGTGTCCCCAGAGGTGGTCCCAAATACCCACCATACTGTAATTCTTCAACCTTTTCCCAGGTCTGCAGGGTGTTTATTTAACAACAGTCTGAAGCTTTTTCCTGTGTTGACAGATATAATTATACTTTTTGTGAAAAAATCCAAAAAAAAAAATATTGAAGACCACATGTATAGCTGCCTTTTCCCACTGTTTCATCTGAAAATTATGTTATTTTTATTTTTTTTCCACCCTAAAATTGCACAAATCATTAGATGTATTAGTAAGGATAGAGTGTAGCCTACATTGTATGTTTGCTGTATGACAGTTTGCTGTCAGTCAGTAAGTTCTTCACCCACAAATATGACCGTGTATTAAGCCCAATCGGAATTTCAAGGGTCTCGCGAGTTCACGCTGTTATAGGCGAGACAAAGATAAGGTTCCAACAAACTTGCGTAAGTAAATGGCGTGATTTCACCGTGGTTCTTCGAAGGAATACCCGTCGACTTAATGGCGCCGATGGCACCAAACCGCAAAATGCCGTCTTTTAGCCACGAGAGCCCCCACCTTGTGAAGTCTTAATTTGCGTGAACTCCGCAGACACATGAAATGCCGACTGGGCTTCTATTCTAGAGTACATTTATAACAGCAACCATATAAATAAATAAATTCATAAATGAAACAACAAAGCTTTTCAGCTTTAACAGTGTGATAGAAATGTAATCAGCCCCAGTATACAATTAATTCCTATGTTAAATATTATCTATATACATATATTTATATCAATTCATAAACTTCATGAACAGTATATACACACAGAATATATAAACAAACACAAACTGGAAAATGTGAACGTGATAGAACATTTATCCCTTGGTATATATACACTAAATGTACACACAATGTAATTATATTTATAATGCATATACACACGTAACATTATATAATGCAGCATTATGAACACTGGTGTAACCATCCACTGCATTTCAATATATTTTCTTTTTCAAACCGTCATAGTATTTACACTGCATTTTACCATCTTTATTTACAGGCATCATGCTACTATGCAGAGTATAGCATAATTTTGATCCAGAAAAGCAATTAGCCAGGAGGGATGGAAAACTAAAATAATGATTTACAGCATATGTATATCAAATTTCGGTCCAGGACTGTACTAACTTAGCTTAATACATTTCGTCACTTTGCTGTGAAAAGCTTGACTATTTCACAAAAAAAGGAAATATGTGACACTCAAATAGGCGTTACCAAAGTTTAAAAATAAAGCCTCACAAAACAAGCTTTTCAAAACAGTGAATATCAAAGGAAAAAAAACACAAGTTCACTACACAATTTTAATATCTGAAACAAAAACATTAGGACAGTTTTGAAGAGCATTTTTACAAAAACTTGTGACCATTACTATGGCATGTTCAGAGGCAGAGGCACTGTTTGTCATGTTTGATCTGAAATATTGTGTGATTGGTACAATCAATCCTTCCCTGACAACCAACCCATTCCTGACAACCAACCCACAATCAACCCATTCTTGACTATCGATCAACCCATTCCTGACAATCAACACACCACTGACAATCAACCCATTCCTGACAATCAACACACCACTGACAATCAACCCATTCCTGACAATCAACACACCACTGACAATCAACCCATTCCTGACAATCAACACACCACTGACAATCAACCCATTCCTGACAATCAACACACCACTGAAAATCAACCCATTCATGACAATCAACACACCACTGGTAATTATCATACTACTGACAATCAACCCATTCCTGACAATCATCCCATCCCTGACAAACAACCCATTCCTGACAAACAACACACCACTGGTAATCAACATACCACTGACAATCAACCCATCCCTGACAATCATCCCATTCCTGACAATCAACCCATTCCTGACAAACAACACACCACTGGTAATCAACATACCACTGACAATCAACCCATCCCTGACAATCATCCCATCCCTGACAATCAACCCATTCCTGACAAACAACACACCACTGGTAATCAACATACCACTGACAATCAACCCATCCCTGACAATCATCCCATCCCTGACAATCATCCCATCCCTGACAATCAACACACCACTGGTAATTATCATACCACTGACAATCAACCCATTCCTGACATTCAACCCATTCCTGACAATCATCCCATCCCTGACAAACAACCCATTCCTGACAAACAACACACCACTGGTAATCAACATACCACTGACAATCAACCCATTCCTGACAATCATCCCATCCCTGACAAACAACCCATTCCTGACAATCAACCCATTCCTGACAATCATCCCATCCCTGACAAACAAACCATTCCTGACAAAGCCACATTAAAATCTCTATAACGGACGGTATCTAACATATCTACATCTTCTTTTATACAACAGCACTTCAATAATAATGGTAGTGATATATAACAAACAATGAACACAGCATCCAACAAAACATCACCAAAAACTATATCAAAAACTATGTTCTTGTTTTTCAAATTGGATTAAACTTAATCTTTTGAAAATCTTGTTTACATGCCTCAGAAAACAATGCACAAAACTTCACAAGACTATCTTTGGATGGTGAAATTGAAAGAAGAATGACTACAACAGCCAATGACTGTATCCAAATAGACCACCAAGCATTTGATAGTTTTATCAAATAAACAGAAGCAATTGGTCTTTCTCCTGTTTTTTTCTTTTTTTTTTTTTGTTTTCTTTGATTTAAGGTCCACTTTTTTGGCCAGGCAATAATTACAAAGTAGCAAACATTTTGCATATTAAATGAATTGTGCTTGTATGCCTACATATTGCCCCTAAAGACTATGGCTCTCCAGCCAAATCTGTCATCATGGAAACCACAAACACAAACCTCACAGGGTGAAGTCAAATTATGGGAAGAATTGAAACAAGTATATATTGACAGGCTGAAGTGTCAATCAACAGGATGAACTGTGATATAATGAGAACTTAATTAATGTCTTCTTCTGATCAGTATTAAACCTGAGATAAAATTGAAAAAGAATAACACATTGTATGTTTATAGGAAAAGATCGTTTAAAATGTATTCCCTACCATATACAAGGAGCTAACAGGAAATGATGTGTTCCCCACCATACACAAGAAACTCACAGGAAATGATGTGTTCCCCACCATACACAAGAAACTCACAGGAAATGATGTGTTCCCCACCATACACAAGGAGCTAACAGGAAATGATGTATTCCCCACCATACACAAGGAGCTAACAGGAAATGATGTGTTCCCCACCATACACAAGGAGCTAACAGGAAATGATGTGTTCCCCACCATACACAAGAAACTCACAGGAAATGATGAGTTCCCCACCATACACAAGAAACTCACAGGAAATGATGTGTTCCCCACCATACACAAGGAGCTAACAGGAAATGATGTGTTCCCCACCATACACAAGAAACTCACAGGAAATGATGTGTTCCCCACCATACACAAGGAACTCACAGGAAATGATGAGTTCCCCACCATACACAGGGAACTAACAGGAAATGATGTACTCCCCACCATACACAAGGAACTTATAAGCAATGATGTGTTCCCCACCATACACAAGGAACTCACAGGAAATGATGTATTCCCCACCATACACAAGAAACTTACAGGAAATGATGTATTCCCCACCATACACAAGGAACTCACAGGAAATGATGTATTCCCCACCATACACAAGGAACTCACAGGAAATGATGAGCTCCCCACCAACACAAGGAATGGACAGGAAATGATGTGTTCCCACCATACACAAGGAACTCACAGGAAATGATGTATTCCCCACCATACACAAGGAACTTACAGGAAATGATGTGTTTCCCCACCATACACAAGGAACTTACAGGAAATGATGTATTCACCACCATACACAAGGAACTAAGAGGAAATGATGAGTTCCCCCACCATACACAGGGAACTCACAGGAAATGATGTGTTCCCACCATACACAAGAAACTCACAGGAAATGATGTGTTCCCCACCATACACAAGGAACTCACAGGAAATGATGTGTTCCCACCATACACAAGGAACTCACAGGAAATGATGTATTCCCCACCATACACAAGGAACTCACAGGAAATGATGTATTCCCCACCATACACAAGGAACTCACAGGAAATGATGTATTCCCCACCATACACAAGGAACTCACAGGAAATGATGTATTCCCCACCATACACAAGGAACTCACAGGAAATGATGTATTCCCCACCATACACAAGGAACTCACAGGAAATGATGTGTTCCCACCATACACAAGGAACTCACAGAAATGATGTATTCCCCACCATACACAAGGAACTCACAGGAAATGATGTGTTCCCCACCATACAAAAGGAGCTTATAAGCAATGATGTGTTCCCACCATACACAAGGAACTCACAGGAAATGATGTATTCCCCACCATACACAAGGAGCCAACAGGAAATGATGTGTTCCCCACCATACACAAGGAACTTACAGGAAATGATGTATTCCCCACCATACACAAGGAAACTAAGGGGAAATGATGTGTTCCCCACCATACACAAGGAACTAACAGGAAATGATGTGTTCCCCACCATACACAAGGAACTTACAGGAAATGATGTATTCCCCACCATACACAAGGAACTAAGGGGAAATGATGAGTTCCCCACCATACACAAGGAACTAACCAGGAAATGATGTGTTCCCCACCATACACAAGGAACTTACAGGAAATGATGTATTCCCCACCATACACAAGGAGCCAACAGGAAATGATGTGTTCCCCACCATACATAAGGAACTTACAGGAAAAATGATGTATTCCCACCATACACAAGGAACTTACAGGAAATGATGTATTCCCCACCATACACAAGGAGCCAACAGGAAATGATGTGTTCCCCACCATACACAAGGAACTTACAGGAAATGATGTATTCCCCACCATACACAAGGAACTAAGAGGAAATGATGAGTTCCCCACCATACACAGGGAACTAACAGGAAATGATGTGTTCCCCATCATACACAAGGAACTTATAAGCAATGATATGTTCTCCACCATACACAAGGAACTAAGAGGAAATGATGTGTCCCCACCATACACAAGGAACTCACAGGAAATGATGAGTTCCCCACCATACACAGGGAACTAACAGGAAATGATGTACTCCCCACCATACACAAGGAACTTATAAGCAATGATGTGTTTCCCCACCATACACAAGGAACTCACAGGAAATGATGTATTCCCCACCATACACAAGAAACTTACAGGAAATGATGTATTCCCCACCATACACAAGGAACTCACAGGAAATGATGTATTCCCCACCATACACAAGGAACTCACAGGAAATGATGAGCTCCCCACCAAACACAAGGAATGGACAGGAAATGATGTGTTCCCACCATACACAAGGAACTCACAGGAAATGATGTATTCCCCACCATACACAAGGAACTTACAGGAAATGATGTGTTTCCCCACCATACACAAGGAACGTACAGGAAATGATGTATTCACCACCATACACAAGGAACTAAGAGGAAATGATGAGTTCCCCACCATACACAGGGAACTCACAGGAAATGATGTGTTCCCCACCATACACAAGAAACTCACAGGAAATGATGTGTTCCCCACCATACACAAGGAACTCACAGGAAATGATGTGTTCCCACCATACACAAGGAACTCACAGGAAATGATGTATTCCCCACCATACACAAGGAACTCACAGGAAATGATGTATTCCCCACCATACACAAGGAACTCACAGGAAATGATGTATTCCCCACCATACACAAGGAACTCACAGGAAATGATGTATTCCCCACCATACACAAGGAACTAAGGGGAAATGATGTGTTCCCCACCATACACAAGGAACTAACAGGAAATGATGTGTTCCCCACCATACACAAGGAACTTACAGGAAATGATGTATTCCCCACCATACACAAGGAACTAAGGGGAAATGATGAGTTCCCCACCATACACAAGGAACTAACAGGAAATGATGTGTTCCCCACCATACACAAGGAACTTACAGGAAATGATGTATTCCCCACCATACACAAGGAGCCAACAGGAAATGATGTGTTCCCCACCATACATAAGGAACTTACAGGAAATGATGTATTCCCCACCATACACAAGGAACTTACAGGAAATGATGTATTCCCCACCATACACAAGGAGCCAACAGGAAATGATGTGTTCCCCACCATACACAAGGAACTTACAGGAAATGATGTATTCCCCACCATACACAAGGAACTAAGAGGAAATGATGAGTTCCCCACCATACACAGGGAACTAACAGGAAATGATGTGTTCCCCATCATACACAAGGAACTTATAAGCAATGATATGTTCTCCACCATACACAAGGAACTAAGAGGAAATGATGTGTTCCCCACCATACACAAGGAACTTATAAGCAATGATGTGTTCCCCACCATACACAAGGAACTTATAAGCAATGATGTGTTCCCCACCATACACAAGGAGCTAACAGGAAATGATGTGTTTCCCACCATACACAAGGAACTAAGAGGAAATGATGTGTACCCCACCATACACAAGGAACTAAGAGGAAATGATGTGTTCCCACCATACACAAGGAACTAAGAGGAAATGATGTGTTTCCCACCATACACAAGGAACTAAGAGGAAATGTGTTCCCCACCATACACAAGGAACTACAGGGAGATGATGTGTTCCCCACCATACACAAGGAACTTACAGGAAATGATGTGTTCCCCACCATACACAAGGAGCCAACAGGAAATGTGTTCCCCACCTTACACAAGGAACTAACAGGAAATGATGTGTTCTCCACCATACACAAGGAACTAACAGTATGTATTACATACACATTGTATGTACAAGTAGATGTCGAGGGTACCATCACTTTTGTCTTGAATTTTTCTTGAAAAAGATTTAAATGCATTTAAATATCTGAAGTCTCAAGAGGATTTTATGTCCGATAATTATCATGGCAGCCAATGATGCAGGTCTTTTTTTGTGGTCTTAGCCTCTAAACCAAGTATTGGCTGTCAGAGCAGTTTTTTAAATGTACTGTAATTCTTCAACCTTCGCATCATGTCCGCAAGGTGTTTTACACAAGTATATTCTGTAGGCATTATTCTGTGTTTAATACCTGACAAAGGGATATACCATTTTGTGAAGCCCTGACACAGGACAATACAACCAATGTAGTTTTGCCTCCAAAATCAAATTTAAGATGTGAATAAATTGCGCTGAAAGTTCCTCTTCCGTATGTGAAATCTTTGAGGAATTAGGGCATTAGTGCACATTGCATAATGCATTTGAAGTCAACATATATGCAACATTCACGCCCATTCTAGACGTAAGCTTGGCACAGGGCAAAACTGTTACCAAAACCATTTTCCTTTCATCGTTTTAGAATTTTCGCTGCATCAACAGGAAGTCAGTCAGATGATGAATTGTTTTGAATTTTTCTCATAGGTGTTTTCTTTTAAATAACTGACTGCCTAGACATTAAAATGTAGTATGTCTATAAGACCTTTTCCACGAGCAAACAAAACAATAGAACGCGAAACAAATTCAAAATATATGTACCTTTGCGCAACAAATAAGCTGTGCGTATCAACCTGAGCATCTGACACATGCTGTAAACACAGGATAACACATTTGTTTATCATCTGCATGTATTATCTTAAAGTTCAACAATACACATTTCTGCTTCAGTGAATCACGGTGAGGAAGCAACACTACTTGTGTGTGTAAATAGCTTCAGCCATGTTGACATTGATGGTGGCAGACAAATGATATAGAAAACTTCACACCAAAACATCAAACCACTTTAATACAAATAAATTTCTTTACTTCAGTGTAAGTGATACTTCCGGGGTGTGTACTATCTTCTTCCTTACCAATCAGTTTATCCACACAATTGCAGTCATTTTCTTTTCAAGTTCAAGACAAAATACGCCCATTTTACACAGGCCACCACATTCAAATTTGGCATACGATCAAGATTTTAACTTCAAAACTTTAAAATCGCCTTACAATTTTTCTGTGCAGTGGCGCAACACATTTTTACAATCAACTGTAAACTCCAATAAGGCAGTTTTGATTTAGAACACTTATCGCTAAAGGTAAACAAAGCCCTACTGAGTTAGATCACTTATGGCTACAGGTAAACAAAGCCCTAGTGAGTTAGATCACTTATCGCTACAGGTAAACAAAGCCCTAGTGAGTTAGATCCCTTATCACTACAGGTAAACAAAGCCCTACTGAGTTAGATCACTTATCACTACAGGTAAACAAAGTCCTACTGAGTTTGAACACTTATCGCTACAGGTAAACAAAGTCCTACTGAGTCTGAACACTTATCGCTACAGGTAGATAAAGTCTTACTAAGTCTGAACACTTATTGCTACAGGTAAACAAAGTCCTACTGAGTCTGAACACTTATCGCTACAGGTAGATAAAGTCCTACTAAGTCTGAACACTTATTGCTACAGGTAGATAAAGTCCTACTAAGTCTGAACACTTATTGCTAAAGGTAAACAAAGTCCTACTGAGTCTGAACACTTATCGCTACAGGTAAACAAATTCCTACTGAGTCTGAACACTTATCGCGACAGGTAGACAAATTCCTACTGTATCCTGTCAAAATGTTACACAGTTATTACTGATCGTATTTCCTATAAAATGGGCATCTGAAAAAAGTTTCACAAAAAGTTACTTAGAGCAGAGGAGCGATGGATAAACACCAGCAACTGAGCATTAGTGAACTTGAGAAGTTCCTACAGGAAAAAGGTGTCAATTATGCCTCTGTAATACGTGTCGGACAAGTGATCGTTATTTTTATATCAACAATGGTTGCTTAACATTTTCCACAATTTACATGATACAGTAGGGCTGTTTAACCTTTAACAGCAAAACAGTTTTCGAACTCAAAACTCCCCAACTGTAGGGTCTACAATCGAATATAGCGACAATCTCTTTGTGCAAGCAGGCTGAGGGCTGCTGCTAAATTCTGTAATTTTGTTGTTTTATAATTAGGCATAAATAACCATGTGGTTTTGTTTATGTACTGTACGCTCCATTATGCTGTGATGAACAATTACAACTGCTACATTGGTTATTGTCAGAGGAAAATGGCAGCAAGCCCAGAAGATCATCCACAAGACCATACCTGCTAAATCAAACAAGAAGCTAAGGTCCCTCTAGCACTCGTAACAGATAAATAGTTCTATTTACAAACATAACCATTTGTACATCGATATATGCATATGATCAAGAAGTAAGGCAAATTATTAACTCCCGAGTTAAAATTAGATTCTCCCGATCAAATATGCAAAATAAGCTTTCCTTTGTACTGTCACCTGGAGTCCTGTACCGTACCTGAACCTTTGATTTCACATTCAAACTGTACTGAGAAACTTTCTGTTCTCCTTTATTTTCACATCTCAACTTCACTTTCACTTTTGAAACATTTAACTTTCACTTTCAAACTTTCTCTTCATCGTCCAGATCATTTGCAGAGTAAAAGTCCTGTAGGATTTTGAGCAAAACATCCAAAGCTGTGATATATTCATCTATATCGCAATAGAGAAGTTTGTGAAACTCTGGATGTTCTGCATCATTTTCATCAATGGCAAGTTTTTTAATGAACTGGTCACGATAGGGAACAGCCTTCACTGCCAACTGAAAGAAAACAAAACAGTTTCATATGTAGAGGGTAGGATAAAACCATACCCGTCATCCCATGTCAAATCAGCCAAAAACAATTTTTTTTTTCAGTGACCCTCTTGAATTTGTCTGAAAAAATTCTTAAAAATACCTCAACACATATATGAAAATGGGTTGTTATATCTCCAAATTAGTAGTAGTCTTTGATAGATGACATTTTAAACACACCATGTAATGTTCATTTTGGACAGTCTTGAAATGCTTTAGTGTTCCAAGTAGCTGTAATTTCCCATTCAAGGGGACTAGAAGCCTGCAAATTGTGGGAGGAGATGGGGCAAGGCCAGGGAAAAACCACGACCGTCCGCAGGTTGCTGGAAGACCCAATACTTTTTGAGATACCAACCTTTAAACATCACACTTCAGTGAGCCACCATAGGTCTGGTGAAGTATGTAGGAGAAGTGGTGAAGTATATAGGAGAAGTGGTGAAGTATATAGGAGAAGTGGTGAAGTATATAGGAGAAGTGGTGAAGTATATTGGAGAAGTGATGAAGTATATAGGAGAAGTGGTGAAGTATGTAGGAGAAGTGGTGAAGTATATAGGAGAAGTGGTGAAGTATATAGGAGAAGTGGTGAAGTATGTAGGAGAAGTGGTGAAGTATATAGGAGAAGTGGTGAAGTATATTGGAGAAGTGATGAAGTATATTGGAGAAGTGGTGAAGTATATAGGAGAAGTGGTGAAGTATGTAGGAGAAGTGGTGAAGTATATATGAGAAGTGGTGAAGTATATAGGAGAAGTGGTGAAGTATATTGGAGAAGTGATGAAGTATATAGGAGAAGTGGTGAAGTATATAGGAGAAGTGGTGAAGTATATAGATTTTCGATACCTGGTTAATATTGTTTATTATCCAGGTTTAACAACCGTAGAAACTACAAGTTACTCCTTTTTACTCTCGAAATTTTTCTCACTTCAAGATACATCTCTAAGCCAACTATGGAAAAAATTCAAAAAGAAAACTCATACTGGAAATACATTTTTGAAAAAGCCAACCACAAGACTTCAGAAATATTTCTCTGCTGGCTGTACTATAGACCTGCGGGTGGTTGTGAGTTTCCTCTAAGACCTGGCCAGATTTCTCTAACAATAATGCCGGTCACCACTGTGTAAGAAAAGTATCCTTGAGTACGGCATCAAACACTAATCTAACACATATAAGTTCGAGTCCGGATCATGCTGGCTTCCTCTCTGGTAGGACGTAGGAACCTGTGGATGGTCATAGGTTTCCCCTTGGATCTGTGCAGTTTCATCACATCATAATACTAGCTGCTGCTGAGTAAGTGAAATTTTCTAGAATACGGTGTGAAACACAACTGATATAAATAAACAAACATACAAAGACATAATGCCTTTACATGAATGCACCACACTCTAAGCTCTGTTCCACAAAACCACAAATCAATTCTTTGCAACTTCTTTTATCATTAAAATCATGAGGGTCCTTGTGTGTCGTCAACCCAAACAAAACTATTTGAAAAATAAGGGTTATGAAAAATGTGATTAACGAAGGTTTATGAAAGTGGCCCCTGAACGAGGGCCAGCATCAACTCACCGCAAAGACGCCCCTTACCACCCAGCTGTGATAGTTCCTTAGTGTTTTCCCATACGCATTTGTAATGCAGGTCAATAACTCCTCTTGTCCATCACTTAACTCCTGCAGAAGCATGCGCATAAACTCCAATGACCTGACAAAATGATGAACAGTTGCAAGTTTAACTCCAATGACATGACAAAATGATGAACAGTTGCAAGTTTAACTCCAATGACATGACAAAATGATGAACAGTCACAAGTTTAACTCAAATGACATGACAAACTGGCAAACAGTTGCAAGTTTAACTCCAATGACATGACAAAATGATGAACAGTTGCAAGTTTAACTCCAATGACCTGACAAAATGATGAACAGTTGCAAGTTTAACTCCAATGACATGACAATCTGGTGAACAATTGCTAGTTTAACTCCAATGACATGACAAAATGATAAACAATTGCAAGTTTAACTCCAATGACCTGACAAGACAAGTCACAGTTACAAATTACAGGCAAAGAGCACACTAGCATGACGTACGTTAGACAGAATACCATTAAAGATAATGTGGGAAACCTTTGGTTATCTGCACCTGTAAAATTGACCGCCATGGCGTATACAGAGTGGACGTAGATTTAGTAGAAAGGCTAGCAAGAACTTTCCTGTAGGAGACATGAATGATCAGCTCAATACAGAAAGTACTGAAGTTATGTATTAAGGTTAGTTAATGAATAAAAAAATGTTTGGGATTTAATGTCATACTTAACAATTTTTCAGTCATATGACGAGTAGGCATCATTAGGTGTTTTTACATATACTGTGTCTTCTTGATTTATTAATTTATTTGACTGGTGTTTTGCGTCGTACTCAAGATTATTTCACTTATAGGACAGCGGCCAGCATTATGGTGGGAGGAAACCGGGCAGAGCCCGGGGGAAACCCACGACCATCCGCAGGTTGCTGCAGACGTACGGCCAGAGGTCTCTCCTACATTTTGATGCTCTGCTGTATACATTTAAATACACTGTATAACAGAATTCCTACCTTTTCATCCATAAAAGGGCCACGGTGGCTGAACTGGAATGTTGATATTGTTTCAATTTTATTTCATGAAGCACCATCTTTTGAAGACTTGTAAATTCTGTGGGGTTGGACTTGTGTTTCTCTTCCATTTTCTGAACAAAACAACATAGAAGAGCAATATTCTTAAGCCCACTGAGCTTATGTCATACTATCAAAGGAATAAACTGCCGAAAGAAATTCAGAGTTTCTGAGTCAGGTACCATCAATACAAAAATGAGTTGCATCTCCTAATTAAACTTCCTGGGCCTACATTTTCTGAAAAATGTTGATTAAGAGAATTATAAGGGGAAATCCATCATTGGTCTAAATTGTCTGCCCAATGAGGTAACATGCAAATGAGGAAGCATAAAGATTCCCACAATGCAATTTTTTGCAGTCGCCAATATGTCTCAATATGTACAATGACGTGTTTTAAAATTAGTAAATACTCTGTGAATATGAAATGCCCTTCTCAATTTACTCTAGACATTGTCCACTGTCACACCTTTACTTTATGAACAAGCCAAATAAGTAAGAAAAAAGGGCCACTATATTATACCACTCATTTCCTCTCCAAAGCCTGTTTGTTTCACTGTTTCATTGGGGTTTAATGCCACTTTCCACATTATGACAGTGTCTACTGATAGCAGGTCTGACATTTCTATAGTGCTGCCTCACTGGAATGCCATGTTGATGACACCAGACCAGTACTTTGCTTACTATTCCTCTTAAGTTAAGCACCATGTGAATTAATAGTGTCTGTCTCTCATTTTTTGTCAATCAGGACTAATTTTTCAGTGGGAATCCCAGAGTACTTTTATTAAACTATTTCTGTATAACAAATATTTACTGGAATGGCTTTTTGCACTATACTCAAGAAGGTTTCACTTATACGACAGCGGCCAGCGTTATTGTGGGAGGAAATTGGAACTCACAGCCACTGCATTGGTGAGAGGCTTCTGGGTCTTAGTGCCCCACTGGCACTCCAACCCCCTCGGCCACAGAGGCCCCCAGCTTCCTTAGCAAAACCGTTTTGGATAAGAAACACAGAATTGTCAGTGACACAGACAATCCAGATGCAATCCAGATAAAAATTCATGTGCTACATTTAAAGACAAAGACTTCAGTTCAGTTTTAAATTTACATAAGACACTTACCCGAATATTTCCTATATAATCCATTTTAACTGGGGCAAACGCTGTACCATGTAAACAGTCTGGAAAAGACACAAAATTGACCTGGATTGATGTCTGATGGCACGGAATGTATAACAGTGGCAGTACAGAGAGAGTAAGCCTTGCTCTAGTGGTTGGAGGCAACTGCCTTTATAAAGCTTGGACACATGAGGTGTGTTTTCAAACCCACCCAATGAAAGGTCATTTGCAGATTACCCAAATTCCTCACACATTTCATACATGAAAGAGCAACTCTCAGTGCAATTTAGGAACACTTTTAATTCAATTTTGGAGACAAAACTTCTTTGGTTGAATTGGCCAATTCCAGGGCTTTACAAAAAGCATAATTTTAATAGCATGATACAAAACATGCTTGAATAAACACCTTAAGAATTACAGTACCCTGCTCTCACTAACCACAGGCAGCCAATCAAAAAATCCCCAGAGGTCAAAACTCTTGTGTTTTTGTAAAACGTATATTACTTCCCTTTGCATGGATTATCCCTCATTCAAGGTAGGGAACTGTTTAACTCTCCGAAGCAGCTAGCATTTGAAAGTACTGGTGTGATTTAACTGTGATCACAGCGATTAACTATGACTAATAAGATTTTAAAATTTCTCACATTTTTAAACTCACAAAGTCAACTGTAAACTGTTCCATAGTCCCATATGGTTTAATACTTAAATAGAGGACAGAAAGGGATCTAATTTCAGGACAAGGGAAGTAAACTATGTAAGACATTTTTCTTTCAAGCCTGTGTAACTAGAGGAAAAAAACAGGTTAAAACATATCTCACCAAACAAGGGGACAAGACTTTGGCAACTTTGTAGAAAATGCTCCACAGGAATCTCACCGTCTTCTTGAAACCGAATGTCCACAAAACTGACAATTGGACCACAACAAAAAATTAGCATTTTCTGCATCTCCTTTGCGAATGCTGATTTACAACTTACTCACTTATGTCATGGTGTCCAGGTTTTCAAAGTGAACGAACTATAGATTTGTTTGTTTAATTTATTTAAACGTTTTTTTTTATTCTTGTATATGTCATGCATAATGCCATACTCAAGAGTTTCTCAATTATACAGTGGCAAAGAGAAAACTGGAGAGCCTCGCTGTTTGTGGGGCCTTGGTGACAATAAGCGGTTCGCATAAATTATTAAACTGTCTTCGCAGTTTAACATTTGTCTTCCATCAATACAATATCTGTGTTGGTGGTTTATCCCCAACACTCCAGTTTCCTCCAATCCAATAAAACCAACCTCCATTTGCAGAATTCTTGAATAAGGCATTAAAGAAATAAATCGTAAAATGTGATTTTTCATCTTAATGTAGTACTACACTAGTGCATACACACCTGCTTGACATGTTGCTAAAAAATGTGGGTATTCTGTTCGTAGCTATGGAAACCACACTCTCTTCTGGATGTGAGCTACAGTTGTGATTATGAAGATGCGTTGGATTGGACGATATCTTTACTGGACTCATCATCAGCAATGGCGTTTAGGGAGGGTTTGGGGAGGGCTGTTGCGAGGTTTCGGAATTGACAGACGAGCGTGAAGATTGACGTGAGTATGACGACTGACTTTCCCCCCTCTGTCTCATGGCACTTACACTGCAATTACAAAACGAAATCAAAGCTGTCATCAAAAAAGTGTTGCCAGTCTTTTACCAGTTCTGGTAGGCTGAACTCTATATTTAATGTTCATGTTAATGGGGGAAAAAAAAGCAAAGAAGATTGACCAGAATTACTTGGATTTGAACCACAGGCAGCTACTGTAATTCTTCAACCCTATAATGAAAGTATTATTTTGTAGTGACTGATAAAATTGTACCTTTTGTGAAGCACTGTACCTGGACAATGCCAAAAACATAGTTTTGTCCCCACAATCAAAATGAAAAATGTGCATAAATTGCACTGAAAGTTGCTCTTTCATATGCGAATAATTTGAGGAATTAGGGTGGATATAATGCCCAATGGGCTTGTGTGAAAACCAGTGAAAAGAAAATAAACATTGCTCTCAGAGAGTAGTGCTGGGCTACATGTATAGCTGTGACAGGCGACAATTCTGGGGATTGGATTTGTTCGCTACGCATAAATTGTATGCTGAATAACAACACTGTGTAGATTATTCAGAGATCCAGTATATGGTAAAGTACCTTAATTCGTCTCAAATCTTGGACAGATATTAGTAGTGTTGAAATAGAATGTTACATGTGCTTTACAGCCTTTTGGAAAAGTAAAGATACGAGTATCTTGTTCATGAGATGGGTCTAACCATGACAGAAAAAAGAAACTCAATACTCCCTGCCTAGAATTACAAATTTATTGGCTAAAATGAGTAGACCAGTTGTTCCAAATTTTAGAAGAAGTAGGGGTACAAATTTAATACTAGAAACATTTCATTTTCAATAAAAATGAAAAGTGGACTTTCAATATCATTTTTATTCCATTTCTGGATTTTTAGTTTGGCATAAGAGGAATATTCTTGAGTACTGTTCAAAACACCAAATAAATAAATAAATAAATAAATAAGTAAATAAATAAATAAATAAATTCAAACATAACAGGAGACTGATAATAAAACCACTGAAATCTGACCTTTCTGATGAACTTGATCTGTGTACTGAATTTCTTGATGACTGGAAATAGAAATTAAGTCTTATTTATCTGAAGGTAAAGTTGAACACTTGTCCAAGCAATTGTCATCATACGGTGGCCAACCCCCTCACCCCTCCCCCATTCTATGTAGCTACCCTGCATTCCATTCTGTGTAGCTACCCTACTTTCCATTCTGTGCAGCTACCCTACATTCCATTCTGTGTAGCTACCCTACATCCCATTTTGTGTACCTTACCCTACATTGCATTCTGTGTAGCTACCGTACATTCCATTCTGTGTACTACTCCCTACATTCCATCCTGTGTAGCTACCCTACATTCCATCCTGTGTAGCTACCCTACATTCCATTCTGTGTAGCTACCCTACATCCCATTTTGTGTACCTACCCTACATTGCATTCTGTGTAGCTACCGTACATTCCATTCTGTGTAGCTACACTACATTCCATCCTGTGTAGCTAGCCTACATTCCATCCTGTGTAGCTACCCTGCATTCCATTCTGTGTAGCTACCCTACATTCCATTCTGTGTAGCTACCCTACATTCCATTCTGTGTAGCTATCATACATTCCATCCTGTGTAGCTACCCTGCATTCCATTCTGTGCAGCTACCATACATTGCATTCTGTGTAGCTACCGTACATTCCATCCTGTGTAGCTACCCTACACTCCATTCTGTGTAGCTACCCTACATTCCATTCTGTGTAGCTACCCTACATTCCATTCTGTGTAGCTACCCTACATCCCATTTTGTGTAGATACCGTACATTCCATCCTGTGTAGCTACCCTACATTCCATTCTGTGTAGCTACCCTACATTCCATTCTGTGTAGCTACCGTACATTCTATCCTGTGTAGCTACCCTACATTCCATTCTGTGTAGCTACCCTACATTCCATTCTGTGTAGCTACCCTTACATTCCATCCTGTGTAGCTATCCTACATTCCATTCTGTGTAGCTCCCCTACATTCCATTCTGTGTAGCTACCCTACATTCTACATCGATGTGTACACCATCTTCCTTTTAATTCAATCTTCGCAACTAAATGATCTGCTGTAACACAAAGACATATACTCAGCCTCAATTGAGTACATGGATTCCATCTTACAAATGTTCTAGTATTTTAGTTGTGCATGTACTAAGATATGTGTTAGTGTGTCATGAATCCAGATTCAAAAGCACACATTCAGTTGTACTACCGAGATATGTGTTAGTGTGTCATGACTCCAAATTCAAAAGCACACATTCAATTGTACTAATGAGATATGTGTCAGTGTATCATGAATCCAGATTCAAAAGCACACATTCAATTGTACTAATGAGATATATGTTAGTGTGTCATGACTCCAGATTCAAAGCACACATTCAGTTGTACTAACGAGATATGTGTTAGTGTGTCATGAATCCAGGCTCAAAAGCACACATTCAATTGTACTAACGAGATATGTGTTAGTGTGTCATGACTCCAGATTCAAAAGCACACATTCAGTTGTACTACCAAGATATGTGTTAGTGTGTCATGAATCCAGATTCAAAAGCACACATTCAGTTGTACTAATGAGATATGTGTTAGTGTGTCATGACTCCAGATTCAAAAGCACACATTCAGTTGTACTACCAAGATATGTGTTAGTGTGTCAAGAATCCAGATTCAAAAGCACACATTCAGTTGTACTACCGAGATACATCTTAGTGTGTCAAGAATCCAGATTCAAAAGCACACATTCAGTTGTATTAACGAGATATCTTAGTGTGTCATGACTCCAGATTCAGAGCACACATTCAGTTGTACTAACAAGATATATGTCAGTGTGTCATGACTCCAGATTCAAAGCACACATTCAGTTGTACTAACAAGATATGTGTTAGTGTGCCATGACTCCAGATTCAAAGCACACATTCAGTTGTACTAACGAGATATGTGTTAGTGTGTCATGACTCCAGGCTCAAAAGCACACATTCAGTTGTACTAACGAGATATGTGTTAGTGTGTTATGAATCCAGATTCAAAGCACACATTCAGTTGTACTAACGAGATATGTGTTAGTGTGTCATGACTCCAGATTCAAAGCACACATTCAATTGTACTAACGAGATATGTGTTAGTGTGTTATGAATCCAGGTTCAAAAGCACACATTCAGTTGTACTACCGAGATATGTGTTAGTGCGTCAAGAATCCAGATTCAAAAGCACACATTCAGTTGTACTAACGAGATGTGTTAGTGTGTCATGAATTCAGATTCAAAAGCACACATTCAGTTGTACTAACGAGATATATGTTAGTGTGTCAAGAATCCAGATTCAAAAGCACACATTCAGTTGTACTAACAAGATATATATTAGTGTGTCAAGAATCCAGATTCAAAAGCACACATTCAGTTGTACTAACAAGATATATATTAGTGTGTCAAGAATCCAGATTCAAAACCACACATTCAGTTGTACTAACAAGATATATATTAGTGTGTCAAGAATCCAGATTCAAAAGCACACATTCAGTTGTACTAACGAGATATGTGTTAGTGTGTTATGAATCCAGATTCAAAAGCACACATTCAGTTGTACTAACGAGATATGTGTTAGTGTGTCATGACTCCAGATTGAAACGCACACATTCAGTTGTACTAACGAGATGTGTTAGTGTGTCATGACTCCAGATTCAAAAGCACACATTCAGTTGTACTAACGCGATATGTGTTAGTGTGTCATGACTCCAGACTCAAACCACGCATTCAATTGTACTAACGAGATATGTGTTATTGTGTCGTTAATCCAGACTCAAACCACACATTCAACTGTACTAACGAGATACATGTTAGTGTGTCATGAATCCAGACTCAAACCACACATTCAATTGTACTAACGAGATATGTGTTGGTGTGTCAAGAATCCAGATTCAAAACCACACATTCAGTTGTATTAACGAGATATGAGTTAGTGTGTTATGAATCCAGACTCAAAGCACACATTCAGTTGTATTAACGAGATATGAGTTAGTGTGTTATGAATCCAGATTCAAAGCACACATTCAGGTGTACTAACGAGATATGTCCTAGTGTGTCAAGACTCCAGATTCAAAACCACACATTCAGTTGTACTAACGAGATATATGTTAGTGTGTCAAGAATCCAGATTCAAAAGCACACATTCAGTTGTACTAACAAGATATGTGTTAGTGTGTCATGACTCCAGATTCAAAAGCACACATTCAGTTGTATTAACGAGATAGCTTAGTGTGTCATGAATTCAGATTCAAAACCACACATTCAGTTGTACTAACGAGATATGTGTTAGTGTGTCATGACTCCAGATTCAAAAGCACACATTCAGTTGTACTAACGAGATGTGTTAGTGTGTCATGAATTCAGATTCAAAAGCACACATTCAGTTGTACTAATGAGATATGTGTTAGTGTGTCATGACTCCAGATTCAAAAGCACACATTCAGTTGTACTAACGAGATATGTGTTAGTGTGTTATGAATCCAGATTCAAAAGCACATTCAGTTGTACTAATGAGATATGTGTTAGTGTGTCATGACTCCAGATTCAAAAGCACACATTCAGTTGTACTAACGAGATGTGTTAGTGTGTCATGAATTCAGATTCAAAAGCACACATTCAGTTGTACTAATGAGATATGTGTTAGTGTGTCATGACTCCAGATTCAAAAGCACACATTCAGTTGTACTAACGAGATGTGTTAGTGTGTCATGAATTCAGATTCAAAAGCACACATTCAGTTGTACTAATGAGATATGTGTTAGTGTGTCATGAATTCAGATTCAAAAGCACACATTCAGTTGTACTAACGAGATATGTGTTAGTGTGTTATGAATCCAGATTCAAAAGCACACATTCAGTTGTACTAACGAGATATGTGTTAGTGTGTTATGAATCCAGATTCAAAAGCACATTCAGTTGTACTAACGAGATATATGTTAGTGTGTCAAGAATCCAGATTCAAAAGCACACATTCAGTTGTACTAATGAGATATGTGTTAGTGTGTCATGACTCCAGATTCAAAAGCACACATTCAGTTGTACTAACGAGATATGTGTTAGTGTGTCATGAATTCAGATTCAAAAGCACACATTCAGTTGTACTAACGAGATATGTGTTAGTGTGTCAAGAATCCAGATTCAAAACCACACATTCAGTTGTACTAACGAGATACATGTTAGTGTGTCATGAATCCAGATTCAAAACCACACATTCAGTTGTACTAATGAGATATGTGTTAGTGTGTCATGACTCCAGATTCAAAAGCACACATTCAGTTGTACTAACGAGATATGTGTTAGTGTGTCATGAATCCAGATTCAAAAGCACACATTCAGTTGTACTAACGAGATATGTGTTAGTGTGTCATGAATTCAGATTCAAAACCACATTCAGTTGTACTAACGAGATATATGTTAGTGTGTCAAGAATCCAGATTCAAAAGCACACATTCAGTTGTACTAATGAGATATGTGTTAGTGTGTCATGACTCCAGATTCAAAAGCACATTCAGTTGTACTAACGAGATATGTGTTAGTGTGTCATGAATTCAGATTCAAAAGCACACATTCAGTTGTACTAACGAGATATGTGTCAGTGTATCATGAATCCAGATTCAAAACCACACATTCAGTTGTACTAATGAGATATGTGTTAGTGTGTCAAGAATCCAGATTCAAAACCACACATTCAGTTGTACTAACGAGATACATGTTAGTGTGTCAAGAATCCAGATTCAAAACCACACATTCAGTTGTACTAATGAGATATGTGTTAGTGTGTCATGACTCCAGATTCAAAAGCACACATTCAGTTGTACTAACGAGATATGTGTTAGTGTGTCATGAATCCAGATTCAAAAGCACACATTCAGTTGTACTAACGAGATATATGTTAGTGTGTCATGAATCCAGGCTCAAAAGCACACATTCAGTTGTACTAACGAGATATGTGTTAGTGTGTTATGAATCCAGATTCAAAAGCACCCATTCAGTTGTACTAACGAGATATGTGTTAGTGTGTCATGACTCCAGATTCAAAAGCACACATTCAGTTGTACTAACGAGATGTGTTAGTGTGTCATGACTCCAGATTCAAAAGCACACATTAAATTGTACTACTGATATATGTGTTAGTGTGTCATGACTCCAGATTCAAAAGCACACCTTCAGTTGTGCCAAAGGGATAAAAATGGTGGAAATAAAGTCACTTGGGCTTAAATTAAATTTAAAATTATAATTAATAACTTATTTCATTTTCGTAAACTTTCATTTACAAAGCACACATTCAGAGTAAATTCACCAGAATTTTATTCACCCCATCTACCTCTCCTACCACCATGGCTACCCGCAGACAGCTAAAAACCATCTCTGTATTAGGTTATTATTCCGTGTTTTATTTTAACAAAAAATAAAGTATAAAATTGTATCTGGAGAGGAATTTTAAAGATGCCAGTATTAAAGTCTGCAGACCTTATTCTATCTCTGAACAAATACGTTTACATTATATTTTGATACATGTAGCTTACTTTTTTATGCGAGACTCTAAGTGGGCTGGGGGGTAGTGCTGACCCTGGGGACTGTGGAGTGAGTGGGGTGTGGTGGACAATCTTGGCATGGGCAAGCTTCATGCAGTCCTCTAGCGTTTGTATGAAAGCATCACATGTGGCACTCAGTAATGAGGTGGCATCATCAAGTTGCTGAAAAACAAACAAGAAATTTGACTGATTTCATTCAATGTGTTTGACTGGTGTTTTAAGCCCGATCTCAACAATTCTTGGTAAATGAGCTCAAATTTTGCCCTGGAAAACATCACAAAATATTGCTAATATTGCATCTTGCGATCCAACTGAAATCTTCTCAGTACAGTATAATCCTACAGTGTATAAAAACTCTGCGGATGGTTGTGGGTTTTGCTCTCCTCTCACAAATAATACTGGCTGCCCTCGTATAAGTGAAATACTTTTGAGTATGGCGTACAACACCAACCAAATAAATAAACAAATCCAAAAAGCCCTGAGAACATCTTTTTCGACTAATTTATTTATTTATTAGATTAGTGTTTTACGCCATACTCTAGAATATTTCACCTATATTATGGTCAGGATTATGGTTGGAGGAAACCGGGCGGAGCCTGGTGGAAACCCACGACCATCCGCAGGTTGCTGGCAGACCTTCCCACGTACGGCTGGAGAGGAAGACAACATGAGCTGGACTTGAACTCACAGTGACCGCACTGGTGAGAGACTCCTGGGTCATTGCGCTGCGCTAGCGCTCTAACCGACTGAGCCACGGAGGCCCCCTCTTTCGACTAATAATGATGAATAAAAATATTTCGACCTAAACCACAGCCCTAAAACACTAAGATAGATTCAAACATCGGACTTATTCATTTATTTTATTTGTGTTTTATGCTGTACTCAAGAATATTTCACTTATGCGACAATGGCCATCATTATAGTTGAAGGAAACCCAGTAGAGCCCAGAGAAACCCACAACCATCTGCAGGTTGCTGCGAGACCTTCCCACGTATGGCAGGAGAGAAAGTCAGCACGAACTCACAGTGACCACATTGGGTAGAGGCTCCTGCATTATTGTGCTACCACTGGGCCACAGAGGGCTCCAAGAACATGTCGGTAATACCTCAATATCTGGCGTGTCACTGGCCGTGGCCGCCGTCTTCACTGCGTGCACCCGCTGCATCAACACATCGCAGTACAGTCGCAGCTCAGACTTTTTTGTTCTCAGGTTGTCAGGTGACAGCTCACCTGGGGATAACAAGAGGGATAAGATGTCTTCTATGTGTATGTCCCAATTTACTGGTATAACAAGACTAACACAATGAACAGATAACAGCTATTTCAGACCATGGATGAATATCAAATCTGCACCTAGGCTGCTGATATTTGATTGTTCTTTTTGTTCCTCAGGATTGATGTTTCAGGTTATAATACAAAAACAAATTCTGTGGCATTTTAGGGTCTTTATGTTCTTTCAACAGGCCAGATCATACTTTTATATTTGTACTGTTCATATAAAGAAGGAGGAGGTTGGAAAAAGTTTTACCTCTTATAGAAATAAAGCATTTCGTTTTACACACATTTGTACTTCATGGCATACTGAGAGTGTCATGCTGACAATCATGCGAGTCTATTGGAAATATCAACAGAATCTATCAAGAAAACGACAGAATATCCGTGTAGATTAGGCACTTATTTGAATTCAGCAGCAGGGTCTTCTGTCTATTCTATCCATAATATCACCTACGTCATATTACCGGACAGAGTAGACAGAAAAAAAATGAAAAATTACCACTTGTAGCAGCTAAGATGGCGAAAGAAATGGTTATGAGAAATGATCAATTAGCTTTACAGTTGGATAAAAAAAAAGAGAAAATCCCACTAATTATAAACATGGATATTTCATCTCACATTTTGTCATTTTCTTCGTTGCAGTGATCTCCCGATTTTACCTGTATCAGCTGGAGGTGTGCCATTGGCTGTACAGGCTTTGGAGCTTCCCAAGGCTACCAACCATTGTTGTCGTTCTTGTGGTGTGGCTGCCTTCACGTAGAAATGCTGCTCTCCAGGGATGATCAAATCCAGCCTGGTATTGTCAGTTTGATGAACTGTCAGACAAAATGTGAACATGAACAGCAAGTTTGCCAGCTGTGAAACAAAATACTTTCTGAAGGCCACTTAATGAGGTAATACATGTTTTTGAGCACCTTGATGGACTGAATCAGTTACAGATTGCTAGTGTAAGCAATTTATACCTGATTTTTTCATGCTTATGACATTATGTACTGATGTGCACATATGCATTGGTTTCATGAGTCGATAATCAGTTTTATGTTTAACTGCAGTGGCCACCTGTCCACTGCCTGGAATCAAGACCTTAGCGTCATTGATTGGGGATCCCTTTAGACTACTTCCTGCCTGACACAATATGGTCTAATAATTCTCAATGTATTTATTTATTTATTTATTTGATTGGTGTTTTACCCCGTACTCAAGAATATTTCATTTATACGAAGGCGGCCAGCATTATGGTGGGTGGAAACCGGGCACAGCCCGGGGGAAACCCACGACCATCCGCAGTTTACTGACAGACTTTCCCACTTACGGCCCTAGAGGAAGCCAGCATGAGCTGGACTTGAACTCACAGCGACCGCATTGTTAAGAGGCTCTTGGGTCACTACGCTGCCCTAGCGTGCTAACCGACTGAGCCACGGAGGCCCCCTTCTCAATGTATATGGTGTTCTTATCAAACATCAATGAAGTACACAAGCACCGTACCACCACAGAAGAAAACAGTGTGTTCTACTGTGATTCAGACCGTTTTTGTAGCTAATCCCCAGGACAGTTACTGACGTCAGATCTTCCTCCTTCATGACGACACATTAAAAACTGTCACAAACTGAAACACTGACACATTATAGATGCGCTCCATTTTGACATAACAATGGCTTCTCACTTGTGCAACTTAAGGGATTTTAAATTCTGCAACATTCCCCGTTCACAACTTCATTTGTTTTGTCGGGCTTTAAACATCACTTTGAAACTATTAGCATTGCTGTGATGTTTACATGTACATGTATACTGGTTATACCACTGTTTATACCGCAGAATTCCATGTTGAACATACTAGACATAATACAATGACACCATCATGTCAAGCAATGTTTGACACATCCCTCAAGGTGCACTATTGGCATTTCTCGGCCAGATAGACCACTTGACTCGCCATTTCTCATATACAGTCTATGCCCCAATATTACAGGTAATGCGTGAAAAGTCAGTAGTGCACCTATCTCATACTGATATCCATGCAAGCACTGATTAAACTGCCAAGTCAAAACTGGTGGATTGGCCAGACCTAGGATTGAACTCAGCCTCGTTGTTTCGTAATGATACTCTCCTCACAGTGGATGTGCCACTGTCTACACTCTCTCTACATCACTTCACCTCAACCAAGCTCAACCATCTGAGCCTGTGTGGTGCATTTAGGGTTGCTTAGGCTTAGCCTCAGCACGTGTGTCATTGGGCGGAACTATTTAATCAACATTCAGCAAATAAGATAGTTTCAAGTGTTTGCTACATTATTACAAATCGTTTTTTAGATAACAAGAATGCATGTGTATGAAGTACATGCATTATTATCACAGAAGGTATAAACAGAGTTTTTGCGTTTTCTGACATCAATACCTGCCTCATCACCTTGACCCTTTGCTGTGGCCTTGGCCTTGTTCAAGATTTCTGTACAAATTTTGTTAGTGGCAGCAGCAATGTAAATCGAGTGCACAGAGTGTCGTATCTGCTGTAAGGAATATGCAGCAGCTACTGTGATTGGTCTGAAAAATCATCCATGACTAAGTCACTCATTTCACCTAATTTTGTGGGCTCAGTTTTCGTGTTTTCACATTTGTTTGTTTATTAACTCCACTTCAGCAACATTACTACCATATCGTGGGGAAAAAAAAAAGATGGGCTGACATCCTATTAGGAAAACGTCATTTTCAACACATGCTACACGTATATGTATTAGCTAGATGACCCCCGTGAGAAATCAATTACATGTAATTTCAAAACTGCGGAAAAATCTGACTTCTTTTAAAGCCATTTTTGTGCATCACTTATAAGCCACCCAAGTACAGCTATACACATTTATCAAGTGTCACATTTTGGCATCAAATGTATCATTTAAAGTCCTTTAAATGTTCTTATGAAAGTCCATTATTTTTATATCAAACTTCAAGTGAAATACAGTATTAAAATTCACATTTAAAAATTTACTCAGTATATGTGCATTCAAGAAGACTTTTTTGAATGAACTGGTGAAAGCACTAGAAGACTACTGCTTCATTACAAATCCAGACAGTCAAAGTGGTAAAAAAAAATGTAGTAGTGAGACACTTGCCAAAAGTTAGCCGCTAAAGAGTTTTGTGTCATCTTGCACACAGGCCCTATGTTTAGTGAATGGCTCATGTTAAAAGATGACACCAGACTAATCTACCACATTAATGTTTTACCACTTCAAACAATATTCACAAGTAGCTTACCAACAACATCACAGACTGTCATTTTGATTGAACCTTTACATCCGCTGTTGACATCCTCCTGTGATTTGTAATATGACAGTATACCATCATCCAATACGAACCATCGTGGCTGCCAACCTGAAGTACAGAATTATACAACATACAAATTTATATAACAGCATTTACTTGTATCATTTGTAATACATGTACAAGCATCATAAAACATGATAGTATCATCTAATACAAACCTAAGGTGTTAAATTATACAGCATAAATTATTATACCTAATAGAGTGATTCTTAGCTTCTATTAATTTGTCAATACATGGTTACATGATATTCCACAAAACATGATCTACACCAACAACGTGCTCGGGCAAAGCCATGAAACCAATGTCACACTTACAGGGTAATACCTTATGACTCACAATCACAAAGTACTAGCAATGAATCTTGTGCTTATATCCAACAATCGTGAGCATTTATTCTAGTGCAGTTTATGTGCTCGGGTGGCAAACAAAGGGATGACAGCTAGCTGCACCATGAATGTACAAATTCAGAGATTTTTGGATGTTTTTGTGAGTTTTGTTTTTGGCTGAGCACTAAGCAAGTCAGCAACGTCTACCATTCTTAAAGACATAGTATGACATGGCCCAGGTTTGATCCCAGGTAAAAGAACCAAAGATGACACCGGTTTTGGACCGCAGTCATGGTTTAGAGAGGCCTTATCAGACATGGCGTGAATCGGTGTATGGTTTACCATTGGTTGCCCCTGTGATTACGATGCTCCGTCAGCCCAGTATAAAGAGAGTTGAAGAAAAACGAGAGAGGGCCATATGGACAGAAGTTGGTCTGTATTGAATAAAACGGTGTTGTACTTGTTGCATGTCACATTAATTTTTGTTCTCATTCCATTTCCTGGTCCAACCAGGATTCTCAACTGTCTTTCTCAATGCGTTTTTTATTTTGTTTTTCTCAGTCAGCGGGCGGTTCGTTTATAACGTGCTGTCAGTGGAATGTAGGAACCGTCTACATAATTACTGCTTAAAAGAATAAAATTTCATCACCGAGAAGGTAAGAAAAATCATGCTCGTTGCCAAACCTGAGAAGTAATTCGTCCATTTCCACAAGGTACCTTCCATGTTTGTTATGATCAACGTCAACATACAAAGCTAGCATCACAGCGAGAGATGCGTACTTTTCACACTTCCGGTTTTTCACTTTCGTATCCAGCTGTAAAGCGTCTTTGTTTACATTGAAGTTGTATATGACATGCATGAGATTAAAGACTTGACTGTCATGTTATCGAGAGTAAGGTGATATAACTGATTTCAGGCCTAAAACTGCCTCGCACACTCTCACCGTTTTTTATTTACTCATTATTGTTTTCACCACAGAACGTGTGTCGTCTTCATGCTTTTGTTCTTAATATCTAATTTTGCGAGAAGAAATTTGACTCGAAAATAAAGGAGATTTGTAGGTAGATTCTTTGAAGATGCTGTCAGTTTTAAAAATATCATAAATATTAAAACGATACATATGCCATGATGTATGATAGCTATATGTAAAAGAATAAATGACGAAGACGCGAGTTGCTTCAGAGAAATATCCAAATTGACCACAAAATATGCACATACATGTTCGGTTTCGAAAAAATTGGGGAATACAAAACAAACCGGAAACAAGTTACTCTGTCAGACTTGTTCATGAAAATACAAAATAGTTAAATAAATAGGTAAATAAATAAATAAATAAATAAATAAAAGTCTTGCTTAAATCACGGCGTTTGCACCGTGATTGTCCTTAAACAGGGGAGAGAACTGTTATCAAATTCACTTTTTGCTTCATCCGTCAAAGTTGACCGCTTTCATCATAAACTTAACAAAAACCTTAAATTTCCAGTGGACACAATTTTTTGGTTTAGTAGTCAGTTAGAGATACTTGGCGGGTTTAGTCACAACTGCTCGCGAAACGTTGTTTCTTGCTAAACAGAATCTGTGTCTCCTTTCGCCATCGTTTGGGTAAATTATTATTACTTTGGGTAAATCGCCGAACGTCATAGCAGAGGCCGTGGTCATTGAAGAGGGTCCAATTTTCGCGAGTATTATTGTGACAGCTGAAAAGCCACACCACCCGCAAAGCGATGTAAAAATGAGTGCCATAAGAACTTTACTTTAATGGCTGTTTTTAAGGAAAAGACCTGAATAGTGAAATGCTAGAATTGTCTCATCGTGTTAGTTTTTGTCTGACGTTAACTTGTTCAACCCACTAGGGCTAAGTGCAACAGTACTGATGATCGCCCTAGTAAGCAAAGGGAGGTAAACAGAAGTGTTTGAAAAAACTGGAGAGAAATTGCTAAATCTTACAAAAATCCGATTCCATAAAATATCACGGAATAAAATTTGTGCTCAGTTAAATAGAAAAAGAAACGAGAACATAAATCGAAATATAACCAAGATGAAAACCAGACTACAAATAATTATTTGGCCAGGGAGAAACGTAACTCTTCCAGGTAGGATTTTACTGAGTAAAGGTGAAGGAATATCGAGATTCGTTCACATTGCTGTATGATTTTATTGCACATTTTGGTGTCCTGCGCGTATGGTATTGTGTTTACAATAGGCCTATAGTGTGACGTCATTGTACACAGTATACGTCATTCTATGACGTACCCTTTGTAGCGGCAATTCCATGACTATGGCTTGACGGCGGATGTGACAATACATGTTTTGGAAACCAGTATATACTGATGCGTTTTAGTCACCCTTCTACAAACTGCTATACAGTGTTCAGTGTAAAGTTATAAATAGGTCCATATTGAACTTCACACATCTATTATGCGGAACTATGGTGGTTGTGACAAGGCCGAAATGTTTTAATAAATGGTACAGAGAATAAGGGATGTGTGTCTTCATATTTTTTGTTTTGCTTTTTTTTAACAAATCTTTGAAACACTTATGGCTACAATATAATCAAGGGATTTCGCATAACGATATGACATGTTTCCCAGATTCGATGGACAATTCTGATGAGAAGAAACAAAACTGAATAATTGTGCGATTCAAAAGAGTAAGGCATCGTACACAGATATGAATGATTAGACTTACACCTAGCATGTACTTCATTCTGAACAACGTACTTTATTAACATATTGAGTTGGGAGTAGAAATTATCTCGGAAGTGACAAAATTGCTTTTGGAATGGTAGCAAACAAAGACCAACATTTGTGTCAGCACAATTCTAAAGCTAGCCGATCCAGTGGCCTGGAGTTATTTAATGTTATTTAATTTTGGTTGGTTTGGTTGCCTGTTCGTCCATTTAGCTATCCCTGTTGAAGTTTTTTTCCTTTAACTTTCCGTTATAAAGTTGATTGTTTCTCCAAAATTATGATTTTTAAGACAATGAATAATGCGTATGTTTTAATGATACGAAAGTGGTTTTTGTGTTTACTTATTCGCCTACACTTATACATGCTGGCGAGGAAGATGTTGATGTTGTTGATTCAGTAAAAAACACCAGTAGAAGCCTTAGCAGATTGAGGGGGGAAAAATGGCTCGAGAATCCAGAAGAAATCTACACCGGATGGAAGGCAGTACGATCCATATTAGACACGGTGCGTCGTGAACGCTTGAATTGATTGATGGCGCAGACAATTTCATTTCAAAACTGCCTTAGTTTTCGGAGATAACCTCGCCTGTTGAGAAGAAATGAAAAACCCCCTGTTCTAGGCACCAGGCATTCTCCCTATGCAGACCATCATCCCTGGTCAGTATAGTATACGAACAGACAAATGGTCACCGGTGCTAGGCTGATTTCGAACATTCACAAGTAACGTTCCACGATGATTGACACTTGGCTCTGTAACGAACATGCATTATTTATTATTCATTGGGATTATCGCTGGCGCATGCTAACGTATCAAAGACAAAGGTCAGACACGGAATCGTAACTAAGTCATGTTGGCCAAGTGCAAGCACGCCTTTAGCACTACAACTCTCGGTTAGGTGCCACTGACACCCCATGACGTTTCAACAGTTACTTTTGCACCGTCCAGTACCCGAATCTTGGCTTTCTCTTATCGCTTCCTCCACTCAAAGAAGACCAGCCCAGATAGCTTCGGGGGCGGTAGATCCAGTGTTAATCCTGGATTGGGTCACACCTAAGAGTTTAAAATAGGAAGTTGTAACTTCTTCGCTTGGCGTTCAGCCTTGAGGGATGGTGCAACTACTGGTTGACCGTATCAGTATAATGGCTCGGGTGGGGCAACTTATTTGCCTTCGTTAAGTCGTCTGAGTGAAGCAGCACTAGATAAAAGAGCGGAGGAAATACCGCCCTGCAACAAGGAGGCACATTACATGCACTCTAGGGACTCGGTCGTCGTCATATGGTCGCCAAGTACGACGTTAACTCCTTATACAAGCACTCACTCATTCACTCACTCACTCAAAGAAATCTGAACCGTCAGTAAACAACAATCTCTTGTTTGCCTGGCGCCGAACCTTTCCCTCCATTACACCTGAATTTGTTTTAGTAAGATTTTATGATGTCTGTAAGTTCGGCGAGAAAAGTTTCCAAGGTGAACGAGGTTACGACAGGAATGGTGGCAAACAAAGACTCCGAAATGTTGTATGTGCAGATTTTTTTATATAACCGTTTAAATGCCATGTGTCGTCAAAGACGCCCAATCAAGACATTATTGTGCCAGCGTTAAGCGACGACATGTTTCGACTTTGCAAGAAAACGACCAGTGAAAAATTGCTTTTTTGAGGAGTTGTGTAAAATTATTCCGCATAAAAATTGTCCGGGTTATCACATGTGATTTATTCAGCAAATATACGGGATCCTTGCATTCTCAGTGACTTTGTGCAATATCTGTAACTTGCTACGGATTTGAACTTTGATATGGAATTCATGCCTGGAATATTCATTGTCTGCCCGGCATCATTAAAAACTGATGACCGCTTCTCTTTTGTGTGTTACCGGCTTTATTTCTTATTTGTATAATTTCTTACATACCTTTGTCTTCGGGAGTTAGTGTTAAACGTTGTTGTGGAAATGGACCTTGCGATTATCGACTTGGAACGCCCTTTACGGACTACGAATGGTATAGGAATGTCGGACTTGAAGCTTATATTCAAGTCCAGCTCATGCTGGCTTCCTCTCCGACCGTACGTGGGAAGGTCTGTCAGTAAACTGCGGATGGTCGTGGGTTTCCCCCGGGCTGTGCCCGGTTTCCACCCACCATAATGCTGGCCGCATTCGTATAAATGAAATATTCTTGAGTACAGCGTAAAACACCAATCAAATAAATAAATAAATAAATGAGGATTTAGCACGTTTAATAAATATATTTGCACCATTATTTGGTCTCTTCAGCTAAAAAATGTGTTCAAGCTGATTTTTGCTCATATTTATATTTTTAATATAGTCATAAGCATTATCATAATTCAGATTAAATGGATATGTTTGGTTATAAACCTCAAATTTACATTCAAATAAATTTATTAGACATGGTTCACAACCTTCTTCAAAACATTATTATACAGTGGCAATAAATACCAAAAGGTGGTCCCAAAAATCCACCATACAAGAAAATTTTCAAAAACCCCTTTCTCCTGAAGAAAAAAATGAAAAAGATTCAAGCTGATTATTTTGTTTTCCATTCATCAGATCCTTTGTGTAAAGTCAACGTAAATTTTCATGCATCTACTGATATAGTTTTTCCTTCCATTTTTTAACCGAGAGTGGCATTAGGGTCACCCCCAAACATGTCGGCATCAATACCGTTATCAACAACAACTGAAATGAGTTTTTATCGACCCGTAATGGTGGACCAACACGTGCAGCGTTCTTCAACTGGGACAGAAGACCAAGTAGAATATAGATCCCTCCAGCGAGTACGTCATGGCTTCCTGTCTACATCAAAAATCATCGAAGTTCTGTCCGCCAAGGACCAGGTGGTTTTTGACTGGGTTCCTTGTGGCGAGGAAAACAACGTGTTCTTTCTAGTTGACGAGCGTTGTAACAGGGACAGCTGATTGGCCTACTCGCGACATGTCTTTGCCGACGATTGTGGGGTATGGGACAGTAAGAAGGGAACCACGAGGAATTACTACTTCGTCAAGGTCAGCGAGGGTAAACTAAAGTCGGCGTACTAAAAAATCAAGGTGTACTGCAGGGATAAACGGATAAGAGGTAAACTTTGTGCCAGTGTCACCTCAGCCAGACGAAGAGAACGTTATAAAGTTCCATCGTTATTACGCGACGCTGAAGAACGGCCCTGGGTACAGAAAGCGTGTTACGTGCGTCAGTGGTGCGGGGTTCTCTGGCGTCGCCTTAATTGAGTGTAGAAGGAAGAGGAACCCTTTGCCGTCGGTACATGGGAATTCCAAGTCGAATTCACCTTACAATCGGACGGATCTAAAAATCATGAGGCGCTTTGGAACATTGGCAACGTCAAAGGCTCCTCGTAAGGTGTACAAGGAAATGTTAGAATCCGAAAGCTTCTCAGCGCCGAGGGATTATAAGCAAGTTCGTGACAAGAAGTACGACGACGCCAAAAAGATGAAACGACCACCAAGGTCGTGTTGCCGATGTGAACAATGAGATCATAGATCTTCTAGCAACGTTGGAAGGCAGCTCTCACGTGCAACAGGTCGTCTGCCGAAAGGGCAAGAAGCCATGTTTAA
>NW_027018369.1:0-34720 GCF_032854445.1 Liolophura sinensis
TAAGTGCAAGACAATCTCAATGTCTTTATCTACGTGTAGAAAAACCACCACCATTTGTACGTGAAAAAACACAAGGTACTTGATACAGTCTGCTGTAAAAAGTAACAACTGAACACTAACCCACTTCAGTAAGGTGCCAAAAGATTGCGGAATTGAGCCAGGCATCGGCAGCTGTTGAAAATTGCAAATTTTCCCTGGTTTCTCATGAGTAAGAGCCGTTTGCTGGGCACGTGATTATGACATAAATGATCATTCAATTGTCACTACAGCCAAAAGTATTGGTCGGAGAGCAACGCGGTTTGCACCATTCGATTTCTCGTCACAAAATACGTCCGGATTAGCCTCTTACCAGCAGCACTGAACAGTTTTTCCACTTTTGCACTTTTACCCTGGTCTTTTTGTTAATTGAAATCGGCTACACTGTATTCTGTACAATCGCGACTGGTCATTACTATATCAACTTTTGACTATAAGTTATGTGCCCTTCGGTAGCCCAGAAGACGTCAAATCTTTGGGGCTAAGCGCATTAACTCACCCAGCAATTGCCTTACTTCTAAGTGCAAGACAATCTCAATGTCTTTTTCTACGTGTAGAAAAACCACACCATTTGTACATAAAAAAACAACAAGGTACTTGATACAGTCTGCTGTAAAAAGTACAACTAAACACTGACCCACATTTATAAGGTGCAAAAAGATGTGGAATTGGGCCAGGCATCGGCAGCTGTTCAAAAATTGCAAATATCCCTGGTTTCCATGGAGTAAGAGCCGTTGCTGGGCACGTGATTATGACATCAATGATCATTGATCTGTCGCTACAGCCAAAAGTATTGGTCGGAGAGCAACGCGGTTTGCACCATTCGATTTCTCGTCACAAAATACGTCGGATTAGCCTCTTACTAGTAGCACTGGAACGGTTTTTCCACTTTTGCAATTTTTGCTTCGTCTTTTTGTTAATTGAAATCGGCTAAACTGTACTCTGTACAATCGCGACTGGTCATTACTATATTCAACTTTTGACTATAAGTTATGTGCCCTTCGGTAGCCCAGAAGACGTCAAATCTTTGGGCTCAGCCCATTTAACTCACCCAGCAATTGCCTTACTTCTAAGTGCAAGGACAATCTCAATGTCTTTATCTACGTGTAGAAAAACCACACCATTTGTACATAAAAAACACAAGGTACTTGATACAGTCTGCTGTAAAAAGTACAACTGAACACTGACCCACATTTATAAGGTGCCCAAAAGTTTTGAAATTGGGCGAGGGCATCGGCAGCTGTTAAAAAATTGCAAATATCCCTGGTTTCCATGGAGTAAGAGCCGTTGCTGGGCACGTGATTATGACATCAATGATCATTGATCTGTCGCTACAGCCAAAAAGTATTGGTCGGAAAGCATCGCGGTTTGCACCATTCGATTTCTCGTCACAAAATACGTCGGATTAGCCTCTTTCTAGTAGCACTGGAACAGTTTTTCCACTTTTTGCATTTTTGCTTCGTCCTTTTTGTTAATTGAAATCGGCTAAACTGTACTCTGTACAATCGCGACTGGTCATTACTATATTCAACTTTTGACTATAAGTTATGTGCCCTTCGGTAGCCCAGAAGACCTGAAATCTTTGGGCTAAGCCCATTTAACTCACCCAGCAATTGTCTTACTTCTAAGTGCAAGACAATCTCAATGTCTTTATCTACGTGTAGAAAAACCACACCATTTGTACGTGAAAAAACACAAGGGTACTTGATACAGTCTGCTGTAAAAAGTACAACTGAACACTAACCCACTTCAGTAAGGTGCCAAAAAGATGCGGAATTGAGCCAGGCATCGGCAGCTGTTGAAAAATTGCAAATTTCCCTGGTTTCCATGGAGTAAGAGCCGTTGCTGGGCACGCGATTATGACATAAATGATCATTAAATTGTCGCTACAGCCAAAAGTATTGGTCGGAGAGCAACGCGGATTGCACCATTCGATTTTTCGTCACAAAATACGTCGGATTAGGCTGTTACTAGTAGCACTGGAACAGTTTTTCCACTTTTGCATTTTTGCCTGGTCTTTTTGTTAATTGAAATCGGCTACACGGTACTCTGTACAATCGCGACTGGTCATTACTATATTCAACTTTTGACTATAAGTTATGTGCCCTTCGGTAGCCCAGAAGACCTGAAATCTTTGGGCCAAGCCCATTTAACTCACCCAGCAGTTGTCCTTACTTCTAAGTCCAAGACAATCTCAATGTCTTTATCTACGTGTAGAAAAACCACACCATTTGTACGTGAAAAACACAAGGTACTTGATACAGTCTGCTGTAAAAAGTACAACTGACCACAGACCCACATGAATAAGGTGCCAAAAGATGCGGAATTGAGCCAGGCATCGGCAGCTGTTGAAAAATTGCAAATTTCCCTGGTTTCCATGGAGTAAGAGCCGTTGCTGGGCACGTGATTATGGCATAAATGATCATTCAATTGTCGCTACAGCCAAAAGTATTGGTCGGACAGCAACGCGGTTTGCACCATTCGATTTCTCGTCACAAAATACGTCGGATTAGCCTCTTACCAGCAGCACTGGAACAGTTTTTCCACTTTTGCATTTTTACCTGGTCTTTTTGTTAATTGAAATCGGCTACACTGTACTCTGTACAATCGCGACTGGTCATTACTATATTCAACTTTTGACTATAAGTTATGTGCCCTTCGGTAGCCCAGAAGACGTCAAATCTATCGGCTAAGCCCATTCAACTCATCCAGCAATTGTCTTTCTTTGAAGTCCAAGACAATCTCATTGTCTTTATCTACGTGTAGAAAAACCACACCATTTGTACATAAAAAACACAAGGTACTTGATACAGTCTGCTGTGAAAAGTACAACTAAACACTGACCCACTTCAGTAAGGTGCCAAAAGATGTGGAATTGGGCCAGGCATCGGCAGCTGTTAAAAAATTGCAAATATCCCTGGTTTCCATGGAGTAAGAGCCGTTGCTGGGCACGTGATTATGACATCAATAATCATTGATCTGTCGCTACAGCCAAAAGTATTGGTCGGAGAGCAACGCGGTTTGCACCATTCGATTTCTCGTCACAAAATACGTCGGATTAGGCTCTTACTAGTAGCACTGGAACAGTTTTTCCACTTTTGCATTTTTGCCTGGTCTTTTTGTTAATTGAAATCGGCTAAACTGTACTCTGTACAATCGCGACTGGTCATTACTATATTCAACTTTTGACTATAAGTTATGTGCCCTTCGGTAGCCCAGAAGACCTTAAATCTTTGGGCTAAGGCCATTTAACTCACCCAGCAATTGCCTTACTTCTAAGTGCAAGACAATCTCAATGTCTTTATCTACGTGTAGAAAAACCACACCATTTGTACATAAAAAACACAAGGTACTTGATATAGTCTGCTGTAAAAAGTACAACTAAACACTGACCCACATTTTTAAGGTGCCAAAAGATGCAGAATTGGGCAGGCATCGGCAGCTGTTGAAAAATTGCAAATATCCCTGGTTTCCATGGAGTAAGAGCCGTTGCTGGGCACGTGATTATGACATCAATGATCAATCAGTTGTCGCTACAGCCAAAAGTATTGGTCGGAGAGCAACGCGGTTTGCACCATTCGATTTCTCGTCACAAAATACGTCGGATTAGCCTCTTACCAGCAGCACTGGAACAGTTTGTCCACTTTTGCATTTTTGCCTGGTCTTTTTGTTGATTGAAATCGGCTACACTGTACTCTGTACAATCGCGACTGGTCATTACTATATTCAACTTTTGACTATAAGTTATGTGCCCTTCGGTAGCCCAGAAGACCTGAAATCTTTGGGCTAAGCCCATTTAACTCACCCAGCAATTGCCTTACTTCTAAGTGGAAGACAATCTCAATGTCTTTATCTACGTGTAGAAAAACCACACCATTTGTACGTGAAAAACACAAGGTACTTGATACAGTCTGCTGTAAAAAGTACAACTAAACACTGACCCACATTTTTAGGGTGCCAAAAGATGCAGAATTGGGCCAGGCATCGGCAGCTGTTGAAAAATTGCAAATATCCCAGGTTTCCATGGAGTAAGAGCCGTTGCTGGGCACGTGATTATGACATCAATGATCAATCAATTGTCGCTACAGCCAAAAGTATTGGTCAGAGAGCAACGCGGTTTGCACCATTCGATTTCTCGTCACAAAATACGTCGGATTAGCCTCTTACCAGCAGCACTGGAACAGTTTTTCCACTTTTGCATTTTTGCCTGGTCTTTTTGTTTATTGAAATCGGCTACACTGTACTCTGTACAATCGCGACTGGTCATTACTATTTTTAACTTTTGACTATAAGTTATGTGCCCTTCGGTAGCCCAGAAGACCTGAAATCTTTGGGCTAAGCCCATTTAACTCACCCAGCAATTGCCTTACTTCTAAGTGCAAGACAATCTCAATGTCTTTATCTACGTGTAGAAAAACCACACCATTTGTACGTGAAAACCACAAGGTACTTGATACAGTCTGCTGTAAAAAGTACAACTGAACACTGACCCACTTCAGTAAGGTGCCAAAAGATGCGGAATTGAGCCAGGCATCGGCAGCTGTTGAAAAATTGCAAATTTCCCTGGTTTCCATGCAGTAAGACTAGTTGCTGGGCACGTGATTATGACATAAATGATCATTCAATTGTCACTACAGCCAAAAGTATTGGTCGGAGAGCAACGCGGTTTGCACCATTCGATTTCTCGTCACAAAATACGTCGGATTAGTTTCTTACCAGCAGCACTGGAACAGTTTTTCCACTTTTGCATTTTTACCTAGTCTTTTTGAGAATTGAAATCGGCTACACTGTACTCTGTACAATCGCGACTGGTCATTACTATATTCAACTTTTGACTATAAGTTATGTGCCCTTCGGTAGCCCAGAAGACCTGAAATCTTTGGGCCAAGCCCATTTAACTCACCCAGCAATTGTCTTACTTCTAAGTCCAAGACAATCTCAATGTCTTTATCTACGTGTAGAAAAACCACACCATTTGTACATAAAAAACACAAGGTACTTGATACAGTCTGCTGTAAAAAGTACAACTAAACACTGACACACATTTTTAAGGTGCCAAAAGATGCAGAATTGGGACAGGCATCGGCAGCTGTTGAAAAATTGCAAATATCCCTGGTTTCCATGGAGTAAGAGCCGTTGCTACGCACGTGATTATGACATAAATGATCATTCAATTGTCGCTACAGCCAAAAGTATTGGTCGGAGAGCAACGCGGATTGCACCATTCGATTTCTCGTCACAAAATACGTCGGATTAGCCTCTTACCAGAAGCACTGGAACAGTTTTTCCACTTTTGCATTTTTGCCTGGTCTTTTTGTTAATTGAAATCGGCTACACTGTACTCTGTACAATCGCGACTGGTCATTACTATATTCAACTTTTGACTATAAGTTATGTGCCCTTCGGTAGCCCAGAAGACCTGAAATCTTTGGGCCAAGCCCATTTAACTCACCCAGCAATTGTCTTACTTCTAAGTCCAAGACAATTTCAATGTCTTTATCTACGTGTAGACAAACCACACCATTTGTACGTGAAAAACACAAGGTACTTGATACAGTCTGCTGTAAAAAGTACAACTGAACACTAACCCACTTCAGTAAGGTGCCAAAAGATGCGGAATTGAGCCAGGCATCGGCAGCTGTTGAAAAATTGCAAATTTCCCTGGTTTCCATGGAGTAAGAGCCGATGCTACGCACGTGATTATGACATAAATGATCATTCAATTGTCACTACAGCCAAAAGTATTGGTCGGAGAGCAACGCGGATTGCACCATTCGATTTCTCGTCACAAAATACGTCGGATTAGACTCTTACTAGTAGCACTGGAACAGTTTTTCCACTTTTGCATTTTTGCCTGGTCTTTTTGTTAATATAAATCGGCTACACTGTACTCTGTACAATCGCGACTGGTCATTACTATATTCAACTTTTGACTATAAGTTATGTGCCCTTCGGTAGCCCAGAAGACGTCAAATCTTTGGGCCAAGCCCATTTAACTCACCCAGCAATTGCCTTACTTCTAAAAGCAAGACAATCTCAATGTCTTTATCTACGTGTAGAAAAACCACACCATTTGTACGTGAAAACCACAAGGTACTTGATACAGTCTGCTGTAAAAAGTACAACTGAACACTAACCCACTTCAGTAAGGTGCCAAAAGATGCGGAATTGAGCCAGGCATCGGCAGCTGTTGAAAAATTGCAAATTTCCCTGGTTTCCATGGAGTAAGAGCCGTTGCTGGGCACGTGATTATGACATAAATGATCATTCAATTGTCACTACAGCCAAAAGTATTGGTCGGAGAGCAACGCGGATTGCACCATTCGATTTCTCGTCACAAAATACGTCGGATTAGCCTCTTACCAGCAGCACTGGAACAGTTTTTCCACTTTTGCATTTTTACCTGGTCTTTTTGTTAATTGAAATCGGCTACACTGTACTCTGTACAATCGCGACTGGTCATTACTATATTCAACTTTTGACTATAAGTTATGTGCCCTTCGGTAGCCTAGAAGACCTGAAATCTTTGGGCTCAGCCCATTTAACTCACCCAGCAATTGCCTTACTTCTAAGTGCAAGACAATCTCAATGTCTTTATCTACGTGTAGAAAAACCACACCATTTGTACGTGAAAAACACAAGGTACTTGATACAGTCTGCTGTAAAAAGTACAACTGACCACAGACCCACATGAATAAGGTGCCAAAAGATGCGGAATTGAGCCAGGCATCGGCAGCTGTTGAAAAATTGCAAATTTCCCTGGTTTCCATGGAGTAAGAGCCGTTGCTGGGCACGTGATTATGACATAAATGATCATTCAATTGTCACTACAGCCAAAAGTATTGGTCGGAGAGCAACGCGGTTTGCACCATTCGATTTGTCGTCACAAAATACGTCGGATTAGCCTCTTACCAGCAGCACTGGAACAGTTTGTCCACTTTTGCATTTTTGCCTGGTCTTTTTGTTAATTGAAACCGTCTACACTGCACTCTGTACAATCGCGACTGGTCATTACTATATTCAACTTTTGACTATAAGTTATGTGCCCTTCGGTAGCCCAGAAGACGTCAAATCTTTGGGCCAAGCCCATTTAACTCACCCAGCAATTGCCTTACTTCTAAGTGCAACACAATCTTAATGTATTTATCTACGTGTAGAAAAACCACACCATTTGTACATAAAAAACACAAGGTACTTGATACAGTCTGCTGTAAAAAGTACAACTGAACACTGACCCACTTCAGTAAGGTGCCAAAAGATGCGGAATTGAGCCAGGCATCGGCAGCTGTTGAAAAATTGCAAATTTCCCTGGTTTCCATGGAGTAAGAGCCGTTGCTGGGCACGTGATTATGACATAAATGATCATTCAATTGTCGCTACAGCCAAAAGTATTGGTCGGAGAGCAACGCGGTTTGCACCATTCGATTTCTCGTCACAAAATACGTCGGATTAGCCTCTTACCAGCAGCACTGGAACAGTTTTTGCACTTTTGCATTTTTGCCTGGTCTTTTTGTTAATTGAAATCGGCTACACTGTACTCTGTACAATCGCGACTGGTCATTACTATATTCAACTTTTGACTATAAGTTATGTGCCCTTCGGTAGCCCAGAAGACCTGAAATCTTTGGGCTAAGCCCATTTAACTCACCCAGCAATTGTCTTACTTCTAAGTCCAAGACAATTTCAATGTCTTTATCTACGTGTAGAAAAACCACACCATTTGTACGTGAAAAACACAAGGTACTTGATACAGTCTGCTGTAAAAAGTACAACTGAACACTAACCCACTTCAGTAAGGTGCCAAAAGATGCGGAATTGAGCCAGGCATCGGCAGCTGTTGAAAAATTGCAAATTTCCCTGGTTTCCATGGAGTAAGAGCCGTTGCTGGGCACGTGATTATGACATCAATGATCATTCAATTGTCACTACAGCCAAAAGTATTGGTCGGAGAGCAACGCGGTTTGCACCATTCGATTTCTCGTCACAAAATACGTCGGATTAGCCTCTTACCAGCAGTACTGGAACAGTTTTTCCACTTTTGCATTTTTGCCTAGTGTTTTTGTTAATTGAAATCGGCTACACTGTACTCTGTACAATCGCGACTGGTCATTACTATATTCAACTTTTGACTATAAGTTATGTGCCCTTCGGTAGCCCAGAAGACTTGAAATCTTTGGGCTAAGCCCATTTAACTCACCCAGCATTTGCCTTACTTCTAAGTGCAAGACAATCTCAATGTCTTTATCGACGTGTAGAAAAACCACACCATTTGTACGTGAAAAACACAAGGTACTTGATACAGTCTGCTGTAAAAAGTACAACTGACCACAGACCCACATAAATAAGGTGCCAAAAGAAGCGGAATTGAGCCAGGCATCGGCAGCTGTTGAAAAATTGCAAATTTCCCTGGTTTCCATGGAGTAAGAGCCGTTGCTGGGCACGTGATTATGACATAAATGATCATTCAATTGTCACTACAGCCAAAAGTATTGGTCGGAGAGCAACGCGGTTTGCACCATTCGATTTGTCGTCACAAAATACGTCGGATTAGCCTCTTACTAGCAGCACTGGAACAGTTTTTCCACTTTTGCATTTTTGCCTGGTCTTTTTGTTAATTGAAACCGGCTACACTGCACTCTGTACAATCGCGACTGGTCATTACTATATTCAACTTTTGACTATAAGTTATGTGCCCTTCGGTAGCCCAGAAGACGTCAAATCTTTGGGCCAAGCCCATTTAACTCACCCAGCAATTGCCTTACTTCTAAGTGCAAGACAATCTCAATGTCTTTATCTACGTGTAGAAAAACCACACCATTTGTACGTGAAAACCACAAGGTACTTGATACAGTCTGCTGTAAAAGTACAACTGAACACTGACCCACTTCAGTAAGGTGCCAAAAGAAGCGGAATTGAGCCAGGTATCGGCAGCTGTTAAAAAATTGCAAATATCCCTGGTTTCCATGGAGTAAGAGCCGTTGCTGGGCACGTGATTATGACATCAATGATCATTGATCTGTCGCTACAGCCAAAAGTATTGGTCGGAGAGCAACGCGGTTTGCACCATTCGATTTCTCGTCACAAAATACGTCGGATTAGCCTCTTACTAGTAGCACTGGAACAGTTTGTCCACTTTTGCATTTTTGCCTCGTCTTTTTGTTAATTGAAATCGGCTACACTGTACTCTGTACAATCGCGACTGGTCATTACTATATTCAACTTTTGACTATAAGTTATGTGCCCTTCGGTAGCCCAGAAGACGTCAAATCTTTTGGCTAAGCCCAATTAACTCACCCAGCAATTGCCTTACTTCTAAGTGCAAGACAATCTTAATGTCTTTATCTACGTGTAGAAAAACCACACCATTTGTGCGTGAAAAACACAAGGTACTTGATACAGTCTGCTGTAAAAAGTACAACTGAACACTGACCCACTTCAGTAAGGTGCCAAAAGATGCGGAATTGAGCCAGGCATCGGCAGCTGTTGAAAAATTGCAAATTTCCCTGGTTTCCATGGAGTAAGAGCCGTTGCTGGGCACGTGATTATGACATGAATGATCATTCAATTGTCACTACAGCCAAAAGTATTGGTCGGAGAGCAACGCGGTTTGCACCATTCGATTTCTCGTCACAAAATACTTCGGATTAGTCTCTTACCAGCAGCACTGGAACAGTTTTTCCATTTTTGCATTTTTGCCTGGTCTTTTTGTTAATTGAAACCGGCTACACTGCACTCTGTACAATCGCGACTGGTCATTACTATATTCAACTTTTGACTATAAGTTATGTGCCCTTCGGTAGCCCAGAAGACCTGAAATCTTTGGGCCAAGCCCATTTAACTCACCCAGCAATTGCCTTACTTCTAAGTGCAAGACAATCTCAATGTATTTATCTACGTGTAGAAAAACCACACCATTTGTACGTGAAAACCACAAGGTACTTGATACAGTCTACTGTAAAAAGTACAACTGAACACTGACCCACTTCAGTAAGGTGCCAAAAGATGCGGAATAGAGCCAGGCATCGGCAGCTGTTGAAAAATTGCAAATTTCCCTGGTTTCCATGGAGTAAGAGCCGTTGCTGAGGACGTGATTATGACATAAATTATCATTCAATTGTCACTACAGCCAAAAGTATTGGTCGGAGAGCAACGCGGTTTGCACCATTCGATTTCTCGTCACAAAATACGTCGCATTAGCCTCTTACCAGCAGCACTGGAACAGTTTTTCCACTTTTGCATTTTTGCCTGGTCTTTTGGTTAATTGAAATCGGCTACACTGTACTCTGTACAATCGCGACTGGTCATTACTATATTCAGCTTTTGACTATAAGTTATGTGCCCTTCGGTAGCCCAGAAGACCTGAAATCTTTGGGCCAAGCCCATTTAACTCACCCAGCAATTGTCTTACTTCTAAGTCCAAGACAATCTCAATGTCTTTATCTACGTGTAGAAAAACCAGACCATTTGTACATAAAAAACACAAGGTACTTGATACAGTCTGCTGTGAAAAGTACAACTAAACACTGACCCACATTTATAAGGTGCCAAAAGATGTGGAATTGGGCCAGGCATCGGCAGCTGTTAAAAAATTGCAAATATCCCTGGTTTCCATGGAGTAAGAGCCGTTGCTGGGCACGTGATTATGACATAAATGATCATTGATCTGTCGCTACAGCCAAAAGTATTGGTCGGAGAGCAACGCGGTTTGCACCATTCGATTTCTCGTCACAAAATACGTCGGATTGGGCTCTTACTAGTAGCACTGGAACAGTTTTTCCACTTTTGCATTTTTGCTTCGTCTATTTGTTAATTGAAATCGGCTACACTGTACTCTGTACAATCGCGACTGGTCATTACTATATTCAACTTTTGACTATAAGTTATGTGCCCTTCGGTAGCCCAGAAGACGTTAAATCTTTGGGCTAAGCCCATTTAACTCACCCAGCAATTGCCTTACTTCTAAGTCCAAGACAATCTTAATGTATTTATCTACGTGTAGAAAAACCACACCATTTGTACGTGAAAAACACAAGGTACTTGATACAGTCTGCTGTAAAAAGTACAACTGAACACTGACCCACTTCAGTAAGGTGCCAAAAGATGCGGAATTGAGCCAGGCATCGGCAGCTGTTGAAAAATTGCAAATTTCCCTGGTTTCCATGGAGTAAGAGCCGTTGCTGGGCACGTGATTATGACATCAATGATCATTCAATTGTCACTACAGCCAAAAGTATTGGTCGGAGAGCAACGCGGTTTGCACCATTCGATTTGTCGTCACAAAATACTTCGGATTAGTCTCTTACCAGCAGCACTGGAACAGTTTTTCCATTTTTGCATTTTTGCCTGGTCTTTTTGTTAATTGAAACCGGCTACACTGCACTCTGTACAATCGCGACTGGTCATTACTATATTCAACTTTTGACTATAAGTTATGTGCCCTTCGGTAGCCCAGAAGACGTCAAATCTTTGGGCCAAGCCCATTTAACTCACCCAGCAATTGCCTTACTTCTAAGTGCAAGACAATCTCAATGTATTTATCTACGTGTAGAAAAACCACACCATTTGTACGTGAAAACCACAAGGTACTTGATACAGTCTACTGTAAAAAGTACAACTGAACACTGACCCACTTCAGTAAGGTGCCAAAAGATGCGGAATAGAGCCAGGCATCGGCAGCTGTTGAAAAATTGCAAATTTCCCTGGTTTCCATGGAGTAAGAGCCGTTGCTGAGGACGTGATTATGACATAAATTATCATTCAATTGTCACTACAGCCAAAAGTATTGGTCGGAGAGCAACGCGGTTTGCACCATTCGATTTCTCGTCACAAAATACGTCGCATTAGCCTCTTACCAGCAGCACTGGAACAGTTTTTCCACTTTTGCATTTTTGCCTGGTCTTTTGGTTAATTGAAATCGGCTACACTGTACTCTGTACAATCGCGACTGGTCATTACTATATTCAGCTTTTGACTATAAGTTATGTGCCCTTCGGTAGCCCAGAAGACCTGAAATCTTTGGGCCAAGCCCATTTAACTCACCCAGCAATTGTCTTACTTCTAAGTCCAAGACAATCTCAATGTCTTTATCTACGTGTAGAAAAACCAGACCATTTGTACATAAAAAACACAAGGTACTTGATACAGTCTGCTGTGAAAAGTACAACTAAACACTGACCCACATTTATAAGGTGCCAAAAGATGTGGAATTGGGCCAGGCATCGGCAGCTGTTAAAAAATTGCAAATATCCCTGGTTTCCATGGAGTAAGAGCCGTTGCTGGGCACGTGATTATGACATAAATGATCATTGATCTGTCGCTACAGCCAAAAGTATTGGTCGGAGAGCAACGCGGTTTGCACCATTCGATTTCTCGTCACAAAATACGTCGGATTGGGCTCTTACTAGTAGCACTGGAACAGTTTTTCCACTTTTGCATTTTTGCTTCGTCTATTTGTTAATTGAAATCGGCTACACTGTACTCTGTACAATCGCGACTGGTCATTACTATATTCAACTTTTGACTATAAGTTATGTGCCCTTCGGTAGCCCAGAAGACTTTAAATCTTTCGGCTAAGCCCATTTAACTCACCCAGGAATTGCCTTACTTCTAAGTCCAAGACAATCTTAATGTATTTATCTACGTGTAGAAAAACCACACCATTTGTACGTAAAAAACACAAGGTACTTGATACAGTCTGCTGTAAAAAGTACAACTGAACACTGACCCACTTCAGTAAGGTGCCAAAAGATGCGGAATTGAGCCAGGCATCGGCAGCTGTTGAAAAATTGCAAATTTCCCTGGTTTCCATGGAGTAAGAGCCGTTGCTGGGCACGTGATTATGACATCAATGATCATTCAATTGTCACTACAGCCAAAAGTATTGGTCGGAGAGCAACGCGGTTTGCACCATTCGATTTCTCGTCACAAAATACGTCGGATTAGCCTCTTACCAGCAGCACTGGAACAGTTTTTCCACTTTTGCATTTTTGCCTGGTCTTTTGGTTAATTGAAATCGGCTACACTGTACTCTGTACAATCGCGACTGGTCATTACTATATTCAGCTTTTGACTATAAGTTATGTGCCCTTCGGTAGCCCAGAAGACCTGAAATCTTTGGGCCAAGCCCATTTAACTCACCCAGCAATTGTCTTACTTCTAAGTGCAAGACAATCTCAATGTCTTTATCTACGTGTAGAAAAACCAGACCATTTGTACATAAAAAACACAAGGTACTTGATACAGTCTGCTGTAAAAAGTACAACTAAACACTGACCCACATTTATAAGGTGCCAAAAGATGTGGAATTGGGCCAGGCATCGGCAGCTGTTAAAAAATTGCAAATATCCCTGGTTTCCATGGAGTAAGAGCCGTTGCTGGTCACGTGATTATGACACCAATGATCATCGATCTATCGCTACAGCCAAAAGTATTGGTCGGAGAGCAACGCGGTTTGCACCATTCGATTTCTCGTCACAAAATACGTCGGATTAGCCTCTTACTAGTAGCACTGGAACAGTTTTTTCACTTTTGCATTTTTGCTTCGTCTTTTTGTTAATTGAAATCGGCTAAACTGTACTCTGTACAATCGCGACTGGTCATTACTATATTCAACTTTTGACTATAAGTTATGTGCCCTTCGGTAGCCCAGAAGACGTCAAATCTTTCGGCTAAGCCCATTTAACTCACCCAGCAATTGCCTTACTTCTAAGTGCAAGACAATCTCAATGTCTTTATCTACGTGTAGAAAAACCACACCATTTGTACGTGAAAAACACAAGGTACTTGATACAGTCTGCTGTGAAAAGTACAACTGAACACTAACCCACTTCAGTAAGGTGCCAAAAGATGCGGAATTGAGCCAGGCATCGGCAGCTGTTGAAAAATTGCAAATTTCCCTGGTTTCCATGGAGTAAGAGCCGTTGCTGGGCACGTGATTATGACATAAATGATCATTCAATTGTCACTACAGCCAAAAGTATTGGTCGGAGAGCAACGCGGTTTGCACCATTCGATTTGTCGTCACAAAATACGTCGGATTAGTCTCTTACCAGCAGCACTGGAACAGTTTTTCCATTTTTGCATTTTTGCCTGGTCTTTTTGTTAATTGAAACCGGCTACACTGCACTCTGTACAATCGCGACTGGTCATTACTATTTTCAACTTTTGACTATAAGTTATGTGCCCTTCGGTAGCCCAGAAGACGTCAAATCTTTGGGCCAAGCCCATTTAACTCACCCAGCAATTGCCTTACTTCTAAGTGCAAGACAATCTCAATGTCTTTATCTACGTGTAGAAAAACCACACCATTTGTACGTGAAAACCACAAGGTACTTGATACAGTCTACTGTAAAAAGTACAACTGAACACTGACCCACTTCAGTAAGGTGCCAAAAGATGCGGAATAGAGCCAGGCATCGGCAGCTGTTGAAAAATTGCAAATTTCCCTGGTTTCCATGGAGTAAGAGCCGTTGCTGAGCACGTGATTATGACATAAATTATCATTCAATTGTCACTACAGCCAAAAGTATTGGTCGGAGAGCAACGCGGTTTGCACCATTCGATTTCTCGTCACAAAATACGTCGGATTAGGCTCTTACTAGTAGCACTGGAACAGTTTTTTCACTTTTGCATTTTTGCTTCGTCTTTTTGTTAATTGAAATCGGCTAAACTGTACTCTGTACAATCGCGACTGGTCATTACTATATTCAACTTTTGACTATAAGTTATGTGCCCTTCGGTAGCCCAGAAGACGTGAAATCTTTGGGCTAAGCCCATTTAACTCACCCAGCAATTGCCTTACTTCTAAGTGCAAGACAATCTCAATGTCTTTATCTACGTGTAGAAAAACCACACCATTTGTACGTGAAAAACACAAGGTACTTGATACAGTCTGCTGTAAAAAGTACAACTGAACACTAACCCACTTCAGTAAGGTGCCAAAAGATGCGGAATTGAGCCAGGCATCGGCAGCTGTTGAAAAATTGCAAATTTCCCTGGTTTCCATGGAGTAAGAGCCGTTGCTGGGCACGTGATTATGACATAAATGATCATTCAATTGTCACTACAGCCAAAAGTATTGGTCGGAGAGCAACGCGGTTTGCACCATTCGATTTGTCGTCACAAAATACTTCGGATTAGTCTCTTACCAGCAGCACTGGAACAGTTTTTCCATTTTTGCATTTTTGCCTGGTCTTTTTGTTAATTGAAACCGGCTACACTGCACTCTGTACAATCGCGACTGGTCATTACTATATTCAACTTTTGACTATAAGTTATGTGCCCTTCGGTAGCCCAGAAGACGTCAAATCTTTGGGCCAAGCCCATTTAACTCACCCAGCAATTGCCTTACTTCTAAGTGCAAGACAATCTCAATGTATTTATCTACGTGTAGAAAAACCACACCATTTGTACGTGAAAACCACAAGGTACTTGATACAGTCTACTGTAAAAAGTACAACTGAACACTGACCCACTTCAGTAAGGTGCCAAAAGATGCGGAATAGAGCCAGGCATCGGCAGCTGTTGAAAAATTGCAAATTTCCCTGGTTTCCATGGAGTAAGAGCCGTTGCTGAGGACGTGATTATGACATAAATTATCATTCAATTGTCACTACAGCCAAAAGTATTGGTCGGAGAGCAACGCGGTTTGCACCATTCGATTTCTCGTCACAAAATACGTCGGATTAGCCTCTTACCAGCAGCACTGGAACAGTTTTTCCACTTTTGCATTTTTGCCTGGTCTTTTGGTTAATTGAAATCGGCTACACTGTACTCTGTACAATCGCGACTGGTCATTACTATATTCAGCTTTTGACTATAAGTTATGTGCCCTTCGGTAGCCCAGAAGACCTGAAATCTTTGGGCCAAGCCCATTTAACTCACCCAGCAATTGTCTTACTTCTGAGTGCAAGACAATCTCAATGTCTTTATCTACGTGTAGAAAAACCAGACCATTTGTACATAAAAAACACAAGGTACTTGATACAGTCTGCTGTGAAAAGTACAACTAAACACTGACCCACATTTATAAGGTGCCAAAAGATGTGGAATTGGGCCAGGCATCGGCAGCTGTTAAAAATTTGCAAATATCCCTGGTTTCCATGGAGTAAGAGCCGTTGCTGGGCACGTGATTATGACATAAATGATCATTGATCTGTCGCTACAGCCAAAAGTATTGGTCGGAGAGCAACGCGGTTTGCACCATTCGATTTCTCGTCACAAAATACGTCGGATTGGGCTCTTACTAGTAGCACTGGAACAGTTTTTCCACTTTTGCATTTTTGCTTCGTCTATTTGTTAATTGAAATCGGCTACACTGTACTCTGTACAATCGCGACTGGTCATTACTATATTCAACTTTTGACTATAAGTTATGTGCCCTTCGGTAGCCCAGAAGACGTTAAATCTTTCGGCTAAGCCCATTTAACTCACCCAGCAATTGCCTTACTTCTAAGTCCAAGACAATCTTAATGTATTTATCTACGTGTAGAAAAACCACACCATTTGTACGTGAAAAACACAAGGTACTTAATACAGTCTGCTGTAAAAAGTACAACTGAACACTGACCCACTTCAGTAAGGTGCCAAAAGATGCGGAATTGAGCCAGGCATCGGCAGCTGTTGAAAAATTGCAAATTTCCCTGGTTTCCATGGAGTAAGAGCCGTTGCTGGGCACGTGATTATGACATAAATGATCATTCAATTGTCGCTACAGCCAAAAGTATTGGTCGGACAGCAACGCGGATTGCACCATTCGATTTCTCGTCACAAAATACGTCGGATCAGGCTGTTGCTAGTAGCACTGGAACAGTTTTTCCACTTTTGCATTTTTGCCTGGTCTTTTTGTTAATTGAAATCGGCTACACTGTACTCTGTACAATCGCGACTGGTCATTACTATATTCAACTTTTGACTATAAGTTATGTGCCCTTCGGTAGCCCAGAAGACGTCAAATCTTTGGGCCAAGCCCATTTAACTCACCCAGCAATTGTCTTACTTCTAAGTCCAAGACAATCTCAATGTCTTTATCTACGTGTAGAAAAACCACACCATTTGTACATAAAAAACACAAGGTACTTGATACAGTCTGCTGTAAAAAGTACAACTAAACACTGTCCCACATTTTTAAGGTGCCAAAAGATGCAGAATTGGGCCAGGCATCGGCAGCTGTTGAAAAATTGCAAATATCCCTGGTTTCCATGGAGTAAGAGCCGTTGCTGGGCACGTGATTATGACATAAATGATCATTCAATTGTCACTACAGCCAAAAGTATTGGTCGGAGAGCAACGCGGTTTGCACCATTCGATTTCTCGTCACAAAATACGTCGGATTAGTCTCTTACCAGCAGCACTGGAACAGTTTTTCCACTTTTGCATTTTTGCTTCGTCTTTTTGTTAATTGAAATCGGCTACACTGTACTCTGTACAATCGCGACTGGTCATTACTATATTCAACTTTTGACTATAAGTTATGTGCCCTTCGGTAGCCCAGAAGGCGTCAAATCTTTCGGCTAAGCCGATTTAACTCACCCAGCAATTGCCTTACTTCTAAGTCCAAGACAATCTCAATGTCTTTATCTACGTGTAGAAAAACCAGACCATTTGTACATAAAAAACACAAGGTACTTGATACAGTCTGCTGTAAAAAGTACAACTAAACACTGACCCACATTCATATGGTGCCAAAAGATGTGGAATTGGGCCAGGCATCGGCAGCTGTGAAAAAATTGCAAATATCCCTGGTTTCCATGGAGTAAGAGCCGTTGCTGGGCACGTGATTATGACATCAATGATCATTGATCTGTCGCTTTAGCCAAAAGTATTGGTCGGAGAGCAACGCGGTTTGCACCATTCGATTTCTCGTCACAAAATACGTCGGATTAGCCTCTTACTAGTAGCACTGGAACAGTTTTTCCACTTTTGCATTTTTGCTTCGTCTTTTTGTTAATTGAAATCGGCTACACTGTACTCTGTACAATCGCGACTGGTCATTACTATATTCAACTTTTGACTATAAGTTATGTGCCCTTCGGTAGCCCAGAAGACGTCAAATCTTTGGGCTAAGCCCATTTAACTCACCCAGCAATTGCCTTACTTCTAAGTGCAAGAAAATCTCAATGTCTTTATCTACGTGTAGAAAAACCACACCATTTGTACGTGAAAAAAACAAGGTACTTGATACAGTCTGCTGTAAAAAGTACAACTGAACACTATCCCACTTCAGTAAGGTGCCAAAAGATGCGGAATTGAGCCAGGCATCGGCAGCTGTTGAAAAATTGCAAATTTCCCTGGTTTCCATGGAGTAAGAGCCGTTGCTACGCACGTGATTATGACATAAATGATCATTCAATTGTCGCTACAGCCAAAAGTATTGGTCGGAGAGCAACGCGGATTGCACCATTCGATTTCTCGTCACAAAATACATCGGATTAGGCTCTTACTAGTAGCACTGGAACAGTTTTTCCACTTTTGCATTTTTGCCTGGTCTTTTTGTTAATTGAAATCGGCTACACTGTACTCTGTACAATCGGGACTTGTCAATACTATATTCAACTTTTGACTATAAGTTATGTGCCCTTCGGTAGCCGAGAAGACCTGAAATCTTTGGGCCAAGCCCATTTAACTCACCCAGCAATTGTCTTACTTCTAAGTCCAAGACAATCTCAATGTCTTTATCTACGTGTAGAAAAACCACACCATTTGTACATAAAAAACACAAGGTACTTGATACAGTCTGCTGTAAAAAGTACAACTAAACACTGTCCCACATTTTTAGGGTGCCAAAAGATGCAGAATTGGGCCAGGCATCGGCAGCTGTTAAAAAATTGCAAATATCCCTGGTTTCCATGGAGTAAGAGCCGTTGCTGGGCACGTGATTATGATATCAATGATCAATCAATTGTTACTACAGCCAAAAGTATTGGTCGGAGAGCAACGCGGTTTGCACCATTCGATTTCTCGTCACAAAATACGTCGGATTAGCCTCTTACCAGCAGCACTGGAACAGTTTTTCCACTTTTGCATTTTTACCTGGTCTTTTTGTTAATTGAAATCGGCTACACTGTACTCTGTACAATCGCGACTGGTCATTACTATATTCAACTTTTGACTATAAGTTATGTGCCCTTCGGTAGCCCAGAAGACCTGAAATCTTTGGGCTAAGCCCATTTAACTCACCCAGCAATTGTCTTACTTCTAAGTCCAAGACAATCTCAATGTCTTTATCTACGTGTAGAAAAACCACACCATTTGTACATAAAAAACACAAGGTACTTGATACAGTCTGCTGTGAAAAGTACAACTAAACACTGACCCACATTTATAAAGTGCCAAAAGATGTGGAATTGGGCCAGGCATCGGCAGCTGTTAAAAAATTGCAAATATCCCTGGTTTCCATGGAGTAAGAGCCGTTGCTGGGCACATGATTATGACATCAATAATCATTGATCTGTCGCTACAGCCAAAAGTATTGGTCGGGGAGCAACGCGGTTTGCACCATTCGATTTCTCGTCACAAAATACGTCGGATTAGCCTCTTACCAGCAGCACTGGAACAGTTTTTCCACTTTTGCATTTTTGCTTCGTCTTTTTGTTAATTGAAATCGGCTACACTGTACTCTGTACAATCGCGACTGGTCATTACTATATTCAACTTTTGACTATAAGTTATGTGCCCTTCGGTAGCCCAGAAGACGTCAAATCTTTGGCCTAAGCCCATTTAACTCACCCAGCAATTGCCTTACTTCTAAGTGCAAGACAATCTCAATGTCTTTATCTACGTGTAGAAAAACCACACCATTTGTACGTGAAAAACACAAGGTACTTGATACAGTCTGCTGTAAAAAGTACAACTGAACACTAACCCACTTCAGTAAGGTGCCAAAAGATGCGGAATTGAGCCAGGCATCGGCAGCTGTTGAAAAATTGCAAATTTCCCTGGTTTCCATGGAGTAAGAGCCGTTGCTGGGCACGTGATTATGACATAAATGATCATTCAATTGTCGCTACAGCCAAAAGTATTGGTCGGACAGCAACGCGGTTTGCACCATTCGATTTCTCGTCACAAAATACGTCGGATCAGGCTGTTGCTAGTAGCACTGGAACAGTTTTTCCACTTTTGCATTTTTGCCTGGTCTTTTTGTTAATTGAAATCGGCTACACTGTACTCTGTACAATCGCGACTGGTCATTACTATATTCAACTTTTGACTATAAGTTATGTGCCCTTCGGTAGCCCAGAAGACCTGAAATCTTTGGGCCAAGCCCATTTAACTCACCCAGCAATTGTCTTACTTCTAAGTCCAAGACAATCTCAATGTCTTTATCTACGTGTAGAAAAACCACACCATTTGTACATAAAAAACACAAGGTACTTGATACAGTCTGCTGTAAAAAGTACAACTGAACACTAACCCACTTCAGTAAGGTGCCAAAAGATGCGGAATTGAGCCAGGCATCGGCAGCTGTTGAAAAATTGCAAATTTCCCTGGTTTCCATGGAGTAAGAGCCGTTGCTGGGCACGTGATTATGACATAAATGATCATTCAATTGTCACTACAGCCAAAAGTATTGGTCGGAGAGCAACGCGGTTTGCACCATTCGATTTCTCGTCACAAAATACGTCGGATTAGCCTCTTACCAGCAGCACTGGAACAGTTTTTCCACTTTTGCACTTTTACCTGGTCTTTTTGTTAATTGAAATCGGCTACACTGTACTCTGTACAATCGCGACTGGTCATTACTATATTCAACTTTTGACTATAAGTTATGTGCCCTTCGGTAGCCCAGAAGACGTCAAATCTTTGGGCTAAGCCCATTTAACTCACCCAGCAATTGCCTTACTTCTAAGTGCAAGACAATCTCAATGTCTTTATCTACGTGTAGAAAAACCACACCATTTGTACGTGAAAAACACAAGGTACTTGATACAGTCTGCTGTAAAAAGTACAACTGAACACTAACCCACTTCAGTAAGGTGCCAAAAGATGCGGAATTGAGCCAGGCATCGGCAGCTGTTAAAAAATTGCAAATTTCCCTGGTTTCCATGGATTAAGAGCCGTTGCTGGGCACGTGATTATGACATAAATGATCATTCAATTGTCACTACAGCCAAAAGTATTGGTCGGAGAGCAACGCGGTTTGCACCATTCGATTTCTCGTCACAAAATACGTCGGATTAGCCTCTTACCAGCAGCACTGGAACAGTTTTTCCACTTTTGCACTTTTACCTGGTCTTTTTGTTAATTGAAATCGGCTACACTGTACTCTGTACAATCGCGACTGGTCATTACTATATTCAACTTTTGACTATAAGTTATGTGCCCTTCGGTAGCCCAGAAGACGTCAAATCTTTGGGCCAAGCCCATTTAACTCACCCAGCAATTGTCTTACTTCTAAGTCCAAGACAATCTCAATGTCTTTATCTACGTGTAGAAAAACCACACCATTTGTACATAAAAAACACAAGGTACTTGATACAGTCTGCTGTAAAAAGTACAACTAAACACTGTCCCACATTTTTAAGGTGCCAAAAGATGCAGAATTGGGCCAGGCATCGGCAGCTGTTGAAAAATTGCAATATCGCCTGGTTTCCATGGAGTAAGAGCCGTTGCTGGGCACGTGATTATGACATAAATGATCATTCAATTGTCTCTACAGCCAAAAGTATTGGTCGGAGAGCAACGCGGTTTGCACCATTCGATTTCTCGTCACAAAATACGTCGGATTAGTCTCTTACCAGCAGCACTGGAACAGTTTTTCCACTTTTGCATTTTTGCTTCGTCTTTTTGTTAATTGAAATCGGCTACACTGTACTCTGTACAATCGCGACTGGTCATTACTATATTCAACTTTTGACTATAAGTTATGTGCCCTTCGGTAGCCCAGAAGGCGTCAAATCTTTCGGCTAAGCCGATTTAACTCACCCAGCAATTGTCTTACTTCTAAGTCCAAGACAATCTCAATGTCTTTATCTACGTGTAGAAAAACCAGACCATTTGTACATAAAAAACACAAGGTACTTGATACAGTCTGCTGTAAAAAGTACAACTAAACACTGACCCACATTCATATGGTGCCAAAAGATGTGGAATTGGGCCAGGCATCGGCAGCTGTGAAAAAATTGCAAATATCCCTGGTTTCCATGGAGTAAGAGCCGTTGCTGGGCACGTGATTATGACATCAATGATCATTGATCTGTCGCTTTAGCCAAAAGTATTGGTCGGAGAGCAACGCGGTTTGCACCATTCGATTTCTCGTCACAAATACGTCGGATTAGCCTCTTACTAGTAGCACTGGAACAGTTTTTCCACTTTTGCATTTTTGCTTCGTCTTTTTGTTAATTGAAATCGGCTACACTGTACTCTGTACAATCGCGACTGGTCATTACTATATTCAACTTTTGACTATAAGTTATGTGCCCTTCGGTAGCCCAGAAGACGTCAAATCTTTGGGCTAAGCCCATTTAACTCACCCAGCAATTGCCTTACTTCTAAGTGCAAGACAATCTCAATGTCTTTATCTACGTGTAGAAAAACCACACCATTTGTACGTGAAAAAAACAAGGTACTTGATACAGTCTGCTGTAAAAAGTACAACTGAACACTATCCCACTTCAGTAAGGTGCCAAAAGATGCGGAATTGAGCCAGGCATCGGCAGCTGTTGAAAAATTGCAAATTTCCCTGGTTTCCATGGAGTAAGAGCCGTTGCTACGCACGTGATTATGACATAAATGATCATTCAATTGTCGCTACAGCCAAAAGTATTGGTCGGACAGCAACGCGGATTGCACCATTCGATTTCTCGTCACAAAATACATCGGATTAGGCTCTTACTAGTAGCACTGGAACAGTTTTTCCACTTTTGCATTTTTGCCTGGTCTTTTTGTTAATTGAAATCGGCTACACTGTACTCTGTACAATCGCGACTGGTCATTACTATATTCAACTTTTGACTATAAGTTATGTGCCCTTCGGTAGCCCAGAAGACCTGAAATCTTTGGGCCAAGCCCATTTAACTCACCCAGCAATTGTCTTACTTCTAAGTCCAAGACAATCTCAATGTCTTTATCTACGTGTAGAAAAACCACACCATTTGTACATAAAAAACACAAGGTACTTGATACAGTCTGCTGTGAAAAGTACAACTAAACACTGACCCACATTTATAAGGTGCCAAAAGATGTGGAATTGGGCCAGGCATCGGCAGCTGTTGAAAAATTGCAAATATCCCTGGTTTCCATGGAGTAAGAGCCGTTGCTGGGCACGTGATTATGACATCAATAATCATTGATCTGTCGCTACAGCCAAAAGTATTGGTCGGGGAGCAACGCGGTTTGCACCATTCGATTTCTCGTCACAAAATACGTCGGATTAGCCTCTTACCAGCAGCACTGGAACAGTTTTTCCACTTTTGCATTTTTGCTTCGTCTTTTTGTTAATTGAAATCGGCTACACTGTACTCTGTACAATTGCGACTGGTGATTACTATATTCAACTTTTGACTATAAGTTATGTGCCCTTCGGTAGCCCAGAAGACGTCAAATCTTTGGCCTAAGCCCATTTAACTCACCCAGCAATTGCCTTACTTCTAAGTGCAAGACAATCTCAATGTCTTTATCTACGTGTAGAAAAACCACACCATTTGTACGTGAAAAACACAAGGTACTTGATACAGTCTGCTGTAAAAAGAACAACTGAACACTAACCCACTTCAGTAAGGTGCCAAAAGATGCGGAATTGAGCCAGGCATCGGCAGCTGTTGAAAAATTGCAAATTTCCCTGGTTTCCATGGAGTAAGAGCCGTTGCTGGGCACGTGATTATGACATAAATGATCATTCAATTGTCGCTACAGCCAAAAGTATTGGTCGGACAGCAACGCGGATTGCACCATTCGATTTCTCGTCACAAAATACGTCGGATCAGGCTGTTGCTAGTAGCACTGGAACAGTTTTTCCACTTTTGCATTTTTGCCTGGTCTTTTTGTTAATTGAAATCGGCTACACTGTACTCTGTAGAATCGCGACTGGTCATTACTATATTCAACTTTTGACTTAAGTTATGTGCCCTTCGGTAGCCCAGAAGACCTGAAATCTTTGGGCTAAGCCCATTTAACTCACCCAGCAATTGTCTTACTTCTAAGTCCAAGACAATCTCAATGTCTTTATCTACGTGTAGAAAAACCACAACCATTTGTACATAAAAAACACAAGGTACTTGATACAGTCTGCTGTAAAAAGTACAACTAAACACAGACCCACATTTATAAGGTGCCAAAAGATGTGGAATTGGGCCAGGCATCGGCAGCTGTTAAAAAATTGCAAATATCCTGGTTTCCATGGAGTAAGAGCCGTTGCTGGGCACGTGATTATGACATCAATGATCATTGATCTGTCGCTACAGCCAAAAGTATTAGTCGGAGAGCAACGCGGTTTGCACCATTCGATTTCTCGTCACAAAATACGTCGGATTAGCCTCTTACTAGTAGCACTGGAACAGTTTTTTCCACTTTTGCATTTTTGCTTCGTCTTTTTGTTAATTGAAATCGGCTAAACTGTACTCTGTACAATCGCGACTGGTCATTATTATATTCAACTTTTGACTATAAGTTATGTGCCCTTCGGTAGCCCAGAAGACGTCAAATCTTTGGGCTAAGCCCATTTAACTCACCCAGCAATTGCCTTACTTCTAAGTGCAAGACAATCTCAATGTCTTTATCTACGTGTAGAAAAACCACACCATTTGTACGTGAAAAACACAAGGTACTTGATACAGTCTGCTGTAAAAAGTACAACTGAACACTGACCCACATTTATAAGGTGCCAAAAGATGTGAAATTGGGCCAGGCATCGGCAGCTGTTAAAAAATTGCAAATATCCCTGGTTTCCATGGAGTAAGAGCCGTTGCTGGGCACGTGATTATGACATCAATGATCATTGATCTGTCGCTACAGCCAAAAGTTTTGGTCGGAGAGCAACGCGGTTTGCACCATTCGATTTCTCGTCACAAAATACGTCGGATTAGCCTCTTACTAGTAGTACTGGAACAGTTTTTCCACTTTTGCATTTTTGCTTCGTCTTTTTGTTAATTGAAATCGGCTAAACTGTACTCTGTACAATCGCGACTGGTCATTACTATATTCAACTTTTGACTATAAGTTATGTGCCCTTCGGTAGCCCAGAAGGCCTGAAATCTTTGGGCTAAGCCCATTTAACTCACACAGCAATTGCCTTACTTCTAAGTGCAAGACAATCTCAATGTCTTTATCTATGTGTAGAAAAACCACACCATTTGTACGTGAAAAACACAAGATACTTGATACAGTCTGCTGTAAAAAGTACAACTGAACACTAACCCACTTCAGTAAGGTGCCAAAAGATGCGGAATTGAGCCAGGCATCGGCAGCTGTTGAAAAATTGCAAATTTCCCTGGTTTCCATGGAGTAAGAGCCGTTGCTGGGCACGTGATTATGATATCAATGATCAATCAATTGTTTACTACAGCCAAAAGTATTGGTCGGAGAGCAACGCGGTTTGCACCATTCGATTTCTCGTCACAAAATACGTCGGATTAGCCTCTTACCAGCAGCACTGGAACAGTTTTTCCACTTTTGCATTTTTGCTTCGTCTATTTGTTAATTGAAATCGGCTACACTGTACTCTGTACAATCGCGACTGGTCATTACTATATTCAACTTTTGATTATAAGTTATGTGCCCTTCGGTAGCCCAGAAGACCTGAAATCTTTGGGCTAAGCCCATTTAACTCACCAGCAATTGTCTTACTTCTAAGTCCAAGACAATCTCAATGTCTTTATCTACGTGTAGAAAAACCAGACCATTTGTACATAAAAAACACAAGGTACTTGATACAGTCTGCTGTGAAAAGTACAACTAAACACTGACCCACATTTATAAGGTGCCAAAAGATGTGAAATTGGGCCAGGCATCGGCAGCTGTTAAAAAATTGCAAATATCCCTGGTTTCCATGGAGTAAGAGCCGTTGCTGGGCACGTGATTATGACATCAATGATCATTGATCTGTCGCTACAGCCAAAAGTATTGGTCGGAGAGCAACGCGGTTTGCACCATTCGATTTCTCGTCACAAAATACGTCGGATTAGCCTCTTACTAGTAGCACTGGAACAGTTTTTTCCACTTTTGCATTTTTGCTTCGTCTTTTTGTTAATTGAAATCGGCTAAACTGTACTCTGTACAATCGCGACTGGTCATTACTATATTCAACTTTTGACTATAAGTTATGTGCCCTTCGGTAGCCCAGAAGGCCTGAAATCTTTGGGCTAAGCTCATTTAACTCACCCAGCAATTGCCTTACTTCTAAGTGCAAGACAATCTCAATGTCTTTATCTATGTGTAGAAAAACCACACCATTTGTACGTGAAAAACACAAGATACTTGATACAGTCTGCTGTAAAAAGTACAACTGAACACTAACCCACTTCAGTAAGGTGCCAAAAGATGCGGAATTGAGCCAGGCATCGGCAGCTGTTGAAAAATTGCAAATTTCCCTGTTTCCATGGAGTAAGAGCCGTTGCTGGGCACGTGATTATGACATAAATGATCATTCAATTGTCACTACAGCCAAAAGTATTGGTCGGAGAGCAACGCGGTTTGCACCATTCGATTTCTCGTCACAAAATACGTCGGATTAGCCTCTTACCAGCAGCACTGGAACAGTTTGTCCACTTTTGCATTTTTGGCCTGGTCTTTTTGTTAATTGAAATCGGCTACACTGTACTCTGTACAATCGCGACTGGTCATTACTATATTCAACTTTTGACTATAAGTTATGTGCCCTTCGGTAGCCCAGAAGACCTGAAGTCTTTGGGTTAAGCCCATTTAACTCACCCAGCAATTGCCTTACTTCTAAGTCCAAGACAATCTCAATGTCTTTATCTACGTGTAGAAAAACCAGACCATTTGTACGTGAAAAACACAAGGTACTTGATACAGTCTGCTGTAAAAAGTACAACTGAACACTAACCCACTTCAGTAAGGTGCCAAAAGATGCGGAATTGAGCCAGGCATCGGCAGCTGTTGAAAAATTGCAAATTTCCCTGGTTTCCATGGAGTAAGAGCCGTTGCTGGGCACGTGATTATGACATAAATGATCATTCAATTGTCACTACAGCCAAAAGTATTGGTCGGAGAGCAACGCGGTTTGCACCATTCGATTTGTCGTCACAAAATACGTCGGATTAGCCTCTTACCAGCAGCACTGGAACAGTTTTTCCATTTTTGCATTTTTACCTAGTCTTTTTGTTAATTGAAACCGGCTACACTGTACTCTGTACAATCGCGACTGGTCATTACTATATTCAACTTTTGACTATAAGTTATGTGCCCTTCGGTAGCCCAGAAGACCTGAAGTCTTTGGGTTAAGCCCATTTAACTCACCCAGCAATTGCCTTACTTCTAAGTGCAAGACAATCTCAATGTCTTTATCTACGTGTAGAAAAACCACACCATTTGTACGTGAAAAAACACAAGGTACTTGATACAGTCTGCTGTAAAAAGTACAACTGAACACTAACCCACTTCAGTAAGGTGCCAAAAGATGCGGAATTGAGCCAGGCATCGGCAGCTGTTGAAAAATTGCAAATTTCCCTGGTTTCCATGGAGTAAGAGCCGTTGCTGGGCACGTGATTATGACATAAATGATCATTCAATTGTCACTACAGCCAAAAGTATTGGTCGGAGAGCAACGCGGTTTGCACCATTCGATTTGTCGTCACAAAATACGTCGGATTAGCCTCTTACCAGCAGCACTGGAACAGTTTTTCCATTTTTGCATTTTTACCTGGTCTTTTTGTTAATTGAAACCGGCTACACTGCACTCTGTACAATCGCGACTGGTCATTACTATATTCAACTTTTGACTATAAGTTATGTGCCCTTCGGTAGCCCAGAAGACCTGAAATCTTTGGGCCAAGCCCATTTAACTCACCCAGCAATTGTCTTACTTCTAAGTCCAAGACAATCTCAATGTCTTTATCTACGTGTAGAAAAACCACACCATTTGTACATAAAAAACACAAGGTACTTGATACAGTCTGCTGTAAAAAGTACAACTAAACACTGACCCACATTTATAAGGTGCCAAAAGATGTGGAATTGGGCCAGGCATCGGCAGCTGTTAAAAAATTGCAAATATCCCTGGTTTCCATGGAGTAAGAGCCGTTGCTGGGCACGTGATTATGACATCAATGATCATTGATCTGTCGCTACAGCCAAAAGTATTGGTCGGAGAGCAACGCGGTTTGCACCATTCGATTTCTCGTCACAAAATACGTCGGATTAGCCTCTTACTAGTAGCACTGGAACAGTTTTTCCACTTTTGCATTTTTGCTTCGTCTTTTTGTTAATTGAAATCGGCTAAACTGTACTCTGTACAATCGCGACTGGTCATTACTATATTCAACTTTTGACTAAAAGTTATGTGCCCTTCGGTAGCCCAGAAGACCTGAAGTCTTTGGGTTAAGCCCATTTAACTCACCCAGCAATTGCCTTACTTCTAAGTCCAAGACAATCTCAATGTCTTTATCTACGTGTAGAAAAACCAGACCATTTGTACGTGAAAAACACAAGGTACTTGATACAGTCTGCTGTAAAAAGTACAACTGAACACTAACCCACTTCAGTAAGGTGCCAAAAGATGCGGAATTGAGCCAGGCATCGGCAGCTGTTGAAAAATTGCAAATTTCCCTGGTTTCCATGGAGTAAGAGCCGTTGCTGGGCACGTGATTATGACATAAATGATCAATTAATTGTCACTACAGCCAAAAGTATTGGTCGGAGAGCAACGCGGTTTGCACCATTCGATTTGTCGTCACAAAATACGTCGGATTAGCCTCTTACCAGCAGCACTGGAACAGTTTTTCCATTTTTGCATTTTTACCTGGTCTTTTTGTTAATTGAAACCGGCTACACTGCACTCTGTACAATCGCGACTGGTCATTACTATATTCAACTTTTGACTATAAGTTATGTGCCCTTCGGTAGCCCAGAAGACGTCAAATCTTTGGGCCAAGCCCATTTAACTCACCCAGCAATTGCCTTACTTCTAAGTTGCAAGACAATATCAATGTCCTTTATCTACGTGTAGAAAAACCACACCATTTGTACGTGAAAACCACAAGGTACTTGATACAGTCTGCTGTAAAAAGTACAACTGAACACTGACCCACTTCAGTAAGGTGCCAAAAGATGCGGAATTGAGCCAGGCATCGGCAGCTGTTGAAAAATTGCAAATTTCCCTGGTTTCCATGGAGTAAGAGCCGTTGCTACGCACGAGATTATGACATAAATGATCATTCAATTGTCACTACAGCCAAAAGTATTGGTCGGAGAGCAACGCGGTTTGCACCATTCGATTTCTCGTCACAAAATACGTCGGATTAGCCTCTTACTAGTAGCACTGGAACAGTTTTTTCCACTTTTTGCATTTTTTGCCTGGTCTTTTTGTTAATTGAAATCGGCTAAACTGTACTCTGTACAATCGCGACTGGTCATTACTATATTCAACTTTTGACTATAAGTTATGTGCCCTTCGGTAGCCCAGAAGACCTGAAATCTTTGGGCCAAGCCCATTTAACTCACCCAGCAATTGTCTTACTTCTAAGTCCAAGACAATCTCAATGTCTTTATCTACGTGTAGAAAAACCAGACCATTTGTACATAAAAAACACAAGGTACTTGATACAGTCTGCTGTAAAAAGTACAACTAAACACTGACCCACATTTATAAGGTGCCAAAAGATGCGGAATTGGGCCAGGCATCGGCAGCTGTTAAAAAATTGCAAATATCCCTGGTTTCCATGGAGTAAGAGCCGTTTGCTGGGCACGTGATTATGACATCAATGATCATTGATCTGTCGCTACAGCCAAAAGTATTGGTCGGAGAGCAACGCGGTTTGCACCATTCGATTTCTCGTCACAAAATACGTCGGATTAGCCTCTTACTAGTAGCACTGGAACAGTTTTTCCACTTTTGCATTTTTGCTTCGTCTTTTTGTTAATTGAAATCGGCTAAACTGTACTCTGTACAATCGCGACTGGTCATTACTATATTCAACTTTTGACTATAAGTTATGTGCCCTTCGGTAGCCCAGAAGACCTGAAGTCTTTGGGTTAAGCCCATTTAACTCACCCAGCAATTGCCTTACTTCTAAGTCCCAAGACAATCTCAATGTCTTTATCTACGTGTGGAAAAACCAGACCATTTGTACGTGAAAAAACACAAGGTACTTGATACAGTCTGCTGTAAAAAGTACAACTGAACACTAACCCACTTCAGTAAGGTGCCAAAAGATGCGGAATTGAGCCAGGCATCGGCAGCTGTTGAAAAATTGCAAATTTCCCTGGTTTCCATGGAGTAAGAGCCGTTGCTGGGCACGTGATTATGACATAAATGATCATTCAATTGGTCACTACAGCCAAAAGTATTGGTCGGAGAGCAACGCGGTTTGCACCATTCGATTTGTCGTCACAAAATACGTCGGATTAGCCTCTTACCAGCAGCACTGGAACAGTTTTTCCATTTTTGCATTTTTACCTGGTCTTTTTGTTAATTGAAACCGGCTACACTGCACTCTGTACAATCGCGACTGGTCATTACTATATTCAACTTTTGACTATAAGTTATGTGCCCTTCGGTAGCCCAGAAGACGTCAAATCTTTGGGCCAAGCCCATTTAACTCACCCAGCAATTGCCTTACTTCTAAGTGCAAGACAATATCAATGTCTTTATCTACGTGTAGAAAAAACCACACCATTTGTACGTGAAAACCACAAGGTACTTGATACAGTCTGCTGTAAAAAGTACAACTGAACACTGACCCACTTCAGTAAGGTGCCAAAAGATGCGGAATTGAGCCAGGCATCGGCAGATGTTGAAAAATTGCAAATTTCCCTGGTTTCCATGGAGTAAGAGCCGTTGCTACGCACGAGATTATGACATAAATGATCATTCAATTGTCGCTACAGCCAAAAGTATTGGTCGGAGAGCAACGCGGTTTGCACCATTCGATTTCTCGTCACAAAATACGTCGGATTAGCCTCTTACTAGTAGCACTGGAACAGTTTTTCCACTTTTGCATTTTTGCCTGGTCTTTTTGTTAATTGAAATCGGCTAAACTGTACTCTGTACAATCGCGGACTGGTCATTACTATATTCAACTTTTGACTATAAGTTATGTGCCCTTCGGTAGCCCAGAAGACCTGAAATCTTTGGGCCAAGCCCATTTAACTCACCCAGCAATTGTCTTACTTCTAAGTCCAAGACAATCTCAATGTCTTTATCTACGTGTAGAAAAACCACACCATTTGTACATAAAAAACACAAGGTACTTGATACAGTCTGCTGTAAAAAGTACAACTAAACACTGACCCACATTTATAAGGTGCCAAAAGATGTGGAATTGGGCCAGGCATCGGCAGCTGTTAAAAAATTGCAAATATCCCTGGTTTCCATGGAGTAAGAGCCGTTGCTGGGCACGTGATTATGACATCAATGATCATTGATCTGTCGCTACAGCCAAAAGTATTGGTCGGAGAGCAACGCGGTTTGCACCATTCGATTTCTCGTCACAAATACGTCGGATTAGCCTCTTACTAGTAGCACTGGAACAGTTTTTCCACTTTTGCATTTTTGCTTCGTCTTTTTGTTAATTGAAATCGGCTAAACTGTACTCTGTACAATCGCGACTGGTCATTACTATATTCAACTTTTGACTATAAGTTATGTGCCCTTCGGTAGCCCAGAAGACCTGAAGTCTTTGGGTTAAGCCCATTTAACTCACCCAGCAATTGCCTTACTTCTAAGTCCAAGACAATCTCAATGTCTTTATCTACGTGTAGAAAAACCACACCATTTGTACGTGAAAAACACAAGGTACTTGATACAGTCTGCTGTAAAAAGTACAACTGAACACTAACCCACTTCAGTAAGGTGCCAAAAGATGCGGAATTGAGCCAGGCATCGGCAGCTGTTGAAAAATTGCAAATTTCCCTGGTTTCCATGGAGTAAGAGCCGTTGCTGGGCCACGTGATTATGACATAAATGATCATTCAATTGTCACTACAGCCAAAAGTATTGGTCGGGAGAGCAACGCGGTTTGCACCATTCGATTTGTCGTCACAAAATACGTCGGATTAGCCTCTTACCAGCAGCACTGGAACAGTTTTTCCATTTTTGCATTTTTACCTAGTCTTTTTGTTAATTGAAACCGGCTACACTGTACTCTGTACAATCGCGACTGGTCATTACTATATTCAACTTTTGACTATAAGTTATGTGCCCTTCGGTAGCCCAGAAGACCTGAAGTCTTTGGTTAAGCCCATTTAACTCACCCAGCAATTGCCTTACTTCTAAGTGCAAGACAATCTCAATGTCTTTATCTACGTGTAGAAAAACCACACCATTTGTACGTGAAAAACACAAGGTACTTGATACAGTCTGCTGTAAAAAGTACAACTGAACACTAACCCACTTCAGTAAGGTGCCAAAAGATGCGGGAATTGAGCCAGGCCATCGGCAGCTGTTAAAAATTGCAAATATCCCTGGTTTCCATGGAGTAAGAGCCGTTGCTGGGCACGTGATTATGACATCAATGATCATTGATCTGTCGCTACAGCCAAAAGTATTGGTCGGAGAGCAACGCGGTTTGCACCATTCGATTTCTCGTCACAAAATACGTCGGATTAGCCTCTTACTAGTAGCACTGGAACAGTTTTTCCACTTTTGCATTTTTGCTTCGTCTTTTTGTTAATTGAAATCGGCTAAACTGTACTCTGTACAATCGCGACTGGTCATTACTATATTCAAACTTTTGACTATAAGTTATGTGCCCTTCGGTAGCCCAGAAGACCTGAAGTCTTTGGGTTAAGCCCATTTAACTCACCCAGCAATTGCCTTACTTCTAAGTCCAAGACAATCTCAATGTCTTTATCTACGTGTAGAAAAACCACACCATTTGTACGTGAAAAACACAAGGTACTTGATACAGTCTGCTGTAAAAAGTACAACTGAACACTAACCCACTTCAGTAAAGGTGCCAAAAGATGCGGAATTGAGCCAGGCATCGGCAGCTGTTGAAAAAATTGCAAATTTCCCCCTGGTTTCCATGGAGTAAGAGCCGTTGCTGGGCACGTGATTATGACATAAATGATCATTCAATTGTCACTACAGCCAAAAGTATTGGTCGGAGAGCAACGCGGTTTTGCCACCATTCGATTTGTCGTCACAAAATACGTCGGATTAGCCTCTTACCAGCAGCACTGGAACAGTTTTTCCATTTTTGCATTTTTACCTAGTCTTTTTTGTTAATTGAAACCGGCTACACTGTACTCTGTACAATCGCGACTGGTCATTACTATATTCAACTTTTGACTATAAGTTATGTGCCCTTCGGTAGCCCAGAAGACCTGAAGTCCTTTGGGTTAAGCCCATTTAACTCACCCAGCAATTGCCTTACTTCTAAGTGCAAGACAATCTCAATGTCTTTATCTACGTGTAGAAAAACCACACCATTTGTACGTGAAAAACACAAGGTACTTGATACAGTCTGCTGTAAAAAGTACAACCTGAACACTAACCCACTTCAGTAAGGTGCCAAAAGATGCGGAATTGAGCCAGGCATCGGCAGCTGTTGAAAAATTGCAAATTTCCCTGGTTTCCATGGAGTAAGAGCCGTTGCTGGGCACGTGATTATGACATAAATGATCATTCAATTGTCACTACAGCCAAAAGTATTGGTCGGAGAGCAACGCGGTTTGCACCATTCGATTTGTCGTCACAAAATACGTCGGATTAGCCTCTTACCAGCAGCACTGGAACAGTTTTTCCATTTTTGCATTTTTACCTGGTCTTTTTGTTAATTGAAACCGGCTACACTGCACTCTGTACAATCGCGACTGGTCATTACTATATTCAACTTTTGACTATAAGTTATGTGCCCTTCGGTAGCCCAGAAGACCTGAAATCTTTGGGCCAAGCCCATTTAACTCACCCAGCAATTGTCTTAACTTCTAAGTCCAAGACAATTCTCAATGTCCTTTATCTACGTGTAGAAAAACCACACCATTTGTACATAAAAAACACAAGGTACTTGATACAGTCTGCTGTAAAAAGTACAACTAAACACTGACCCACATTTATAAGGTGCCAAAAGATGTGGAATTGGGCCAGGCATCGGCAGCTGTTAAAAAATTGCAAATATCCCTGGTTTCCATGGAGTAAGAGCCGTTGCTGGGCACGTGATTATGACATCAATGATCATTGATCTGTCGCTACAGCCAAAAGTATTGGTCGGAGAGCAACGCGGTTTGCACCATCGATTCTCGTCACAAAATACGTCGGATTAGCCTCTTACTAGTAGCACTGGAACAGTTTTTTCCACTTTTGCATTTTTGCTTCGTCTTTTTGTTAATTGAAATCGGCTAAAACTGTACTCTGTACAATCGCGACTGGTCATTACTATATTCAACTTTTGACTAAAAGTTATGTGCCCTTCGGTAGCCCAGAAGACCTGAAGTCTTTGGGTTAAGCCCATTTAACTCACCCAGCAATTGCCTTACTTCTAAGTCCAAGACAATCTCAATGTCTTTATCTACGTGTAGAAAAACCAGACCATTTGTACGTGAAAAACACAAGGGTACTTGATACAGTCTG